>NC_047666.1:65347452-65467452 GCF_011762505.2 Arvicanthis niloticus | reverse complement strand
GAGCAGGAGCAGGAGCAGGAGCAGGAGCAGGAGCAGGAGCAGGAGCAGGAGCAGGAGCAGGAGCAGGAGCAGGAGCAGGAGCAGGAGCAGGAGCAGGAGCAGGAGCAGGAGCAGGAGCAGGAGCAGGAGCAGGAGCAGGAGCAGGAGCAGGAGCAGGAGCAGGAGCAGGAGCAGGAGCAGGAGCAGGAGCAGGAGCAGGAGCAGGAGCAGGAGCAGGAGCAGGAGCAGGAGCAGGAGCAGGAGCAGGAGCAGGAGCAGGAGCAGGAGCAGGAGCAGGAGCAGGAGCAGGAGCAGGAGCAGGAGCAGGAGCAGGAGCAGGAGCAGGAGCAGGAGCAGGAGCAGGAGCAGGAGCAGGAGCAGGAGCAGGAGCAGGAGCAGGAGCAGGAGCAGGAGCAGGAGCAGGAGCAGGAGCAGGAGCAGGAGCAGGAGCAGGAGCAGGAGCAGGAGCAGGAGCAGGAGCAGGAGCAGGAGCAGGAGCAGGAGCAGGAGCAGGAGCAGGAGCAGGAGCAGGAGCAGGAGCAGGAGCAGGAGCAGGAGCAGGAGCAGGAGCAGGAGCAGGAGCAGGAGCAGGAGCAGGAGCAGGAGCAGGAGCAGGAGCAGGAGCAGGAGCAGGAGCAGGAGCAGGAGCAGGAGCAGGAGCAGGAGCAGGAGCAGGAGCAGGAGCAGGAGCAGGAGCAGGAGCAGGAGCAGGAGCAGGAGCAGGAGCAGGAGCAGGAGCAGGAGCAGGAGCAGGTGTTCACACACTCATCCTGTCTGTCACTCTCCGTAGTCCAGACCGTCTGGCAGCAGGCTTCCTGGATGGGCCTGACTGTGGAGTGGAGTCAGAAGAGAGAGCTGGCTCTGCTTCCACTCACATGGGCCTTCTCCCAGCCCCCTGCAGCTTCCACGTGAGGGCAAGAGCCCTAATACTTGGGCTGCCTCCCCTCTCTGTAAAGTGCTCTCTTTTTCTGCTTAGTGTACACAGTGTTTCAGGTGGTTGAGGAAATTTTAGTGACTTTGGTGCCCTCTGAGAGGAGAAGTCAAAGTTCATGTCTGGGGAGTTATGGGGAGAGGCAAAGGGAGAGAGAGAGAGAGAGAGAGAGAGAGAGACAGAGAGAGAGAGAGAGAGAGAGAGAGAGAATATGAGAGAGAGAATATGAATGAGTGGAGGAATGAATGAATGAATGAATGAATGAATAATGGTTTAGCTGAAAGCTCAGATTCAGACTCCCATACTCAAGGGCATATACCTATACCACCCCTAGTTTGGTGTCCATGTAAATCCCTTCATTCTCCTTTGTGAAGCTATAACGTTATACCTGAGCTAATCAACTTAATAAGGGACAGGGTTTATTTTGGCTCACAGGTTTGAATGTTTCAGTCCATAGTTAGTTGGCCTGTTGCTTTGCAGTCTTAGCAAGGCAGATACCATAGTGGTAACATGTTGCATCTCTTCCTAAGGAGACAAATGTGTATCAGCCTCACATAGGGAACCAATGACAGAGCAAAAATACCTCGTCCATCCAAGTCCCGCTTGTTAAGCCACCAAGTTGATGAATTTTCTTACAGGAGTATGGATGATAACCTCTCAGAAGATTTATCAATGTGGTCCTCCTGCCCCCAGGCAACCTTCCACCTCCCTTGTAACCTTACACTGCGCAAGACCACGTGAGGCTGGGACTTGAGTGGTTGATTCTCAGATGAGGGTCTGACAGTCCTTGCCCTCCCTCCTGTAAGGGGGGCCATTGCTACATCCTCACTGGCCCTCTCTGCTTGGCTCTGGCTCCCTCTGACCTCTTACTAACTACCCGTCTTGTTGCTTGGTCGAATACCTGGCATCAAGCAGCTGGGGGCTATCTTGTCTACAGTTTGAGGGTGAAGGGAGTGTTGAAAGGCCCCTTTGGGCAGCAGGAGTGCAGCTGGAATGTGCTGCCAGCCTCATTGGCTTCCCCCAGTGATCCATTTCCTCCAGAGAAGGAAGAGTGGTACCACCAGCTAGGGACTAAATGTCCACACTGAGCCTGCAGAAGACACAACACATCCAAACCATCATATGGTGCACGCGCCCCAGCTGGTGCGGCAGTGGATGAGCTCTAAGGTAGGAACCTGGTGTCTCAAGTTAGGGTGAGATGGGCTGTTCTGAGCCCATCTCCTGTTTCCAGCTGCTGGACCTTGAGCAAGTCCATTTACTCCTCGGATTCTGCATCTGTCATCGGGAATAACAACGCCTGTCTCATGGAGTCGCCATGAGAATTGAGCGAGACAGGAGAGCAGCTGGGAAATGGAAGGTTCTCAGAGGGTGTCAGTTAGATCTGAACGTCTCTCCCATTCATCTCAGTTATGGTGTTTGCGAGGAGTATGCCAGAGCAGTCTGACACGTCCTCACTGGTCCATGCCAAATCTCAATATTTGCCTTCTTTTATTTACAGAGACAAACTTTTCAGTCACCCCAGTTTCCCGTCTACTCACAGTATCCTGGTATTGGGCCCTCCGCTCTGAACATGTATTCACAGGGATCCCAAAAGCAGTTTTTATGAGAAAACCTCAAGAAGCAGGCATTTCTCTCTCCCCTTGTTAAAGTCAAGATGCTGACAAAATCTGATTTAGTGGATTGTGAGGCGTGGGGGAGAAGCCACCCAGCTCAGTGCCACGGCGAGGTGGGGGTGGCCTTAGGCATCAGTATTCCTCCTCTGTAACATTGACTCCACATAGATGAGGATGTTAGGGGTACTAAGGGTGTTGGCAAGTAGGGCAGAGCCAGTGGTACCCGCTAGGAAGCAAACAGCCAAAGCTTTAGGCTTCTCTGTCACACCCTGGTCTCTGGCAAAAGCCCCTCACTCAGCAGATCCTAAGGTCTCTTTATTAACGAAGTTCTTTGATTCATTAAATCATGAGTTCCATGTTCCTACCACTGGGACAACTGGTACGTGTCCCAGTGTGTGGAAAAGGATACCTGTGCTCCCCTGGCCCAATCAATCAGGGTCATCCTTCTCTTGCTGCTTCTGCAGCTATGCCCCAGTCCCAGCCACCAACTTCCCCTGACACCTTCCCAGACCTTTCCGCTTCAAACAGCCACCTGCTCTGCCCCCCACCCACCCCTCTCTTCCCTCTTTTCACTTTCTTGATAAAGCATCACGACTTTTCTTAAATCTTCATTGCTGTCCATATAAGCTGTATAAGGGTGAGGGCTTGTCTGGTTTTATTCTGGTTTTGTGTGTTTCTATAAGCCCAGTAACTAGGTTGTTTGCTTACATGGTAATCTTTAGAAACTGTTGGATTTATGTCTGGGAATGATGACCCACCCCCTTGTCACCTTTATTTGATGTCAGCACCAGCCCTGAGAGTCCTCGACCCTGAGTGTTATGATAGCTATGGGTTTGCCCGCCCCCTCAGATCTACCCCTCTTTAGAGTAATTGTTAGTAATCTGTACCTGTGTGCACCTGTAATAGATCTAGTAGATAAGGTAGTTGAATAGTTGGCTTCACTCTGCTAACCCCACAAATCCCAGATACAAAGCCTTCCTCGGTATCCTCAGGAGGGTTGGCTCTAGGACCACCCCCTTTTAGATGCCAAAATCCATAGACTGTCAGGTCTCTTATGTAAAACAGTGTAGTTAGTATTTGCATAAAACCGCACCTATCCTCCTGCATACCTCTCTGGGTTACTTAGGGAGGTGATGCAATGAAAATGCTATGCAAATAATCGTCGTGCAATACTGTCCAGGGAATAATGACAAGAGCAAAATGATAGATGTCATTTTTTTTTTTGACATTTCAAATAGTTTTGATCTGAGATTGGTTGAATGCACGGATGAAAAGCCCTGGGCTCAGAGGAGTGGCTGTAGTAGTAGAAGATCCTCAGGAAATCTAGTATTTGCTTATTTGCTGGCAAACATTTTAATGACCTGTCATTGACAGATTCGCCAGTAGAAGTGCTCTGGGCCTTTGGAAGGCGTGTCTTCTGGGCCACAGGATGCTGTCTGCATCAGTAGGGAAGGTTGCAGGTGTGATTGTTCTGGATTGAGACTCTCCAAGTGTCAGCTTCCAGATTGGTCACTCCTCCCAGGGCATAAGGAGAACACCTACTTCTTTAAATTTCCACAGAGGGTCAAAGCAGCTCCTTGAGATTTTAAAATACGCCTCACGGTCCTGATGGTGTCAGGTAGCTAGTTTATGGGTCCCGTCCTGGTTGTGATAACTCAGGCTAAGCTGGATAATAAACGAAAGTGGGACAGAGCTGCAGGATAAATATTGCTTCAGGGCATCTCCAGTGGCACAAATCATGGGGAAAATATCTCCCAGGCTTTTCATTTCTCCTCTTCCTCCCTGGCCCTCTGGTAGCAAGCCTGCAAAGCAGGATCCATCCATCACAGAGCCCCCGCCCCCAGCCCAGCCTCTGCTCTCAGCATATTGCTGCAGAATGCAGGATGCAGATAGCTCCTGATGCAGGCTCTTCTCTGCCTTTCCACGCAGCTCCAGAGTGAGCCTGCAGAGCCCAGGTGGTGTGCGGAAGCCAGCCTCTCCTCTGTGGCCTTTTCTAGCTCTGGATGTCACCTGGCTTTGCAGAGTGTGTTTTTCTCTAAAACCAGAGGGTGTAATAATTAGCGCTTCTTGATCTGCGTGAATGCTCTGGTCCCCCTGAAACTGAAATGGCACGCGGAGCCAGCGCACCTTAGTATGTAGTAGAATCCGCACTATGAAAGTCCTCACTTGCCTTGCCTGGGTTCTGCCATTGGGGCCTCCTGATCCTCCTGCTGACAAGCACTGTCTGCAGGGGCAGAAGGCTGTGAGGTGGGCTGTGGGTTAGGTGGAGAGACAGCAGATTCCTGTGTACCACTCTTGTAACAGATCCATCAGCACTGTCACTTAGAGAGGCGTTGCTCAGCTTCGGGAGCATGCTGGCTTTGTAATCAGTGTCAGCTTGGGTATTGATGGAGCCCATGGGGAATACAAAGCTGCCTCAGGCTTGTAGCATGGAAAGGTAACTAACCGCAAGAGGCAGGCAGGTCCATTAACCAAGGGGACGACAGGTTCCCATCCTGCTGTGCGCCTGCCTCAGAAACCAATAGCCATTCTCCGCCCTGCTGACCCTATGCTTTCTGGAAAAGTGGCTTTCTAGCCCACTTCTCCAGTCTCTAACCTGAATCTTCCAGAAGCTTCCTAACTAGTCTTTTTTCTATCCAGCACAGAGACTGTACCCACTGACCTGGTTATCTGGCTACTGGTCCCTTGCCATCCTTCAGAGAAGCTGTGCTCCCTGACCTGGTTATTCTGACTGATTCCTTGCCATTCTACAGAGTCGCCATGCTCACTGACCTGGTTATCCCATCTAGTCGTTTGGCGTCTGACAGCATGGCTGTACCCGCTGACTTGGTTACTCAGGCCTGCTGTGTGAACAGTGCTCAGTGCCCCTGGGGATTCATTTTAGCAGCTCCCTTCCAGTGTCTCATCGGCTCTGGAGGATCTGGTTCCCTTTTGTGATTCCGTGGGCACCAGGCACTCGTCAGGTACACATACTTACACTCAGACAAAACAACCACACTATTCTCCTTGTGCATTTGTGGATCCATTGCCAACTTTGGGCCTCCGCTTTACTCTCCGGGAGTCATTTTGTTCTCTGTTCCAGACAGATACCTGCTCAGCCTGGTCTAGAGCAATGGGTTCCTGGGTAGAAGAATTTACACCTTCTTAGGCCCTCTGTTGATACTGAAGCATTTATCACATTCTTGTGCTGTTTCAAATATTCAGCTTTTAAGCCAGGTTGAGTGGTGCACTCCTTTAATCCCAGTACTTAAGAGGTAAAGGCAGGCAGATCTCTTTGTGAGTCTGAGGCCAGCCTGGTCTACTTAGTGAGTTCTAGTATAGCTAGGGCTATATAGAGAGACATCTTTTCAAAATGACAACAAAAACATGGTTTTGTTAACTTTTTTTTTCCTTCTACATTGAAAGTCTGGAGAGATGGCTGAGAGCACGTACTGTTCTTGCAGAGGGCCTTAGTTCAGTTCCCAGCACCCACATGGCAGCTCAAAAGTATCTGTGAACTACAGCTCTAGAGAATCTGATGCCCCCCTTTATTCTGTAGGCACCAGGCACTCATGGGATGCACATTCTAATATGCAAACAAAACACCCATACACTTGAAATAAAAATAAATTAATCTTAGAAATAACGTTTTCTTTAAATTTTTGGTTCTTTGGAAATAGAAGCCAGCGATGCTTTAAACGGAGCCTGTATCTTATGCTCAGGGCTCATCAGACCTTATTGTCTATTGAATGTATAGTGCAAAGTGGGAAGTACATGGACCAGGGAGGCAGGAAAGTGTGTGTGTGTGTGTGTGTGTGTGTGTGTGTGTGTGTGTGTGTGTGTGTGGTGTGTGGTGTTGTTGCTGCTGTTGCTGTTGTTATTATATGATGACCCTGGAGAGGTGCTTCTCCCTCAGGGGACCTCCTTTTTCCCTCCTTTGCTCAGAGGGATTGGTGCCTGAGTTCTTCAAGGTTGCCTTCAGTTTCTGACATCCCATACTTCTGTGCAGTGAGGAGGTGGCTGTGTCCATTGTCCTGTGCTTGGGCACAGAGGCTCCCTGTCGCAGGCCCAGCACACGCTCCCAGTTGCTCACCTGTGGTTTCAACTCACAGATGAAAGTACAGATAGTGCCTCTTGTAGTAGTGTAAGTCAGTTGCCTCCTTCATTGGTACCTTCTTGTTTTCCGAGTAAGTGGCCAGGAGGACTCAAAGGCTTTGCCACCAGCGTTGTTTCTTGTGATGTGATATGTTGGGACAAGCCTCTGACTTACCCTGTGTTCTGTGAATATGACTCTTGAGAGATAAAGCTGGTGTGCTATTGTGATGTATTGGTTTTGCGTGACCTAGATGCAGAGAAGGCATCAGAGTTGTCGGTGCTGGTAGGGCATTGGGGGGATCAGCCTTCCTTGGTTTTGGTCATTCAGGCACTGGAGTATTTGGACTTTGGGTTATACATGGTTGAGACAGAGAGACAGAAGAAACCAGGACATTGGCATTCAGTCCTGTGCAGCTAGAGAAGGTATGGGACCAGGCTCCACTGATGCCAGGAAGGGGGCCTGGGCACGGCAAGCCAGACTTCTAGTGCTTCCTGTTGGTCTGGGCTCCTTTTACTTACTATCTCTCAGTACATTAAAAATCCTAGACCATTGGCTGTGCCTGTGGGAGTCAAGAGAGAGCTAGAGGTTTGAACTTTCTAGAAGGCAAGGAGTCTCTAGCAAGGCTGTGACTCTGGGGCAGCGTGCCCCAGAAGGCGGTTCTCCGTAGTGCAGAAGGAAGGGCTCAGCACTAGTGCCTCATTCTGCAGCCTCAGTTTCTCCTTCTGTCCCACTCTGTCATGCTGTGTGGTGAACTCTGTGACTGGCATTTCAGCATTGCAGTGAGGGTTGCTTTATAAATAGAAGGATACTTAATACCAACCCAGGCCTGAGAGGGACGGTGGCTTCTGCAATAGCGTTGGGAACATGAGCACTGTTTAGTTTTTGGGGTCTGCATTAAGCAGCACCATGCTAGTGTCCAGGCTGCATTCTTATGGGGGGATCATGTACTGCCCACCCGAGCCAGTTAGGTCTGAAGAGCCATGGTTTGATCGGGGTTTGGCCTGACCTCCGCCTCCATGGGCCTTCCCAGTCTTGAGTGCTTTCTCCATCCTCTGTCAAGAGTTTCCATCCATCCCTATCAGCTGTCATTTGTCAGCTAGGCACTGTGTTAGATTCTGGGGTCCAAAGATCGGATAAGGATAACCCCATCCCTAGTTTCTCCAGTGTTAGGATGAGTTATGAGCAGTTATGCAGAGCCTTAATTTTGGGGTGCTCAGAGAGCGGAGGTGAACATGGGCACCTGGGGAGAAGAAGAGTGGCTCCATAGAGAACCAAGTGACCTGGAAAGGGTGTGCACTCCTTACAGGGAACGGTGTGTGCAGAGGCCTGAGGAAGCATGCCCTTCCTGCCGTGAAGAAGCAGCTGGCACATACCTGGCACCTCCCTGCATTACCCTTGTTTTAGTGGATGGGAGGGCATTCTAATGTGCCTGTCCTTTCTGTAGCACCTATGGTCTTAGAGGACACCTACCACCACCTGCTGAGTAGTTAGAATGTTTTGTTCCTAACTAATTTCAAGCAGAGTGAAACTGTTAGTTAAAAGTAGACTCAATAGTTGAATGACTTCTCTGCCACCGAGGTGCCTGTCCCTACCATTTGGTGTGTTGGACTCCATTCTAGGACCAGGTATAGTTAAGAAGACATCAGCCCAGGTAGAGAAAACCCTGAGAGAAGCTTGAAGTGGCTCCTCAGTTTTACTGAATACTAGGTCCTCCCCACTCCCATCACTTCACTGAGATTTAGATACAGTTTCACGTTGCTTGCCTACCCATTCTTCTTTGACACAGTGCACACTGGAGCCACTGAGGTCTCTGGAGGGTTGGGAGTAAAAGTGGCCAACATTTGAGTAAAGAGAAGGGTTACACAGGAGATGTGAGAGGTCCCTTGAGAGCCACTGGGCAAGAGGTGTGGGGAGGTGGAAGGATTATGAGGGTGGAGAACCCACATTCTTACTGGTATCAGGAAACCTTGTTTAAATATTTTTAAAAAAAGGATGTAGAGGCTAGAGGTGTTTATGGTTTTAATTTGCCTAGCTTCCGCTGGTCCTGCATTCTTGGTAGCTAAGAAAGGAAGCAGGGCTGGGGATGTGTATCAGGGTAAAGCATCTACCTGGACTGCATGAGGTCTTGTGTTCTGACACCACACCCACATAAAACTGGAAAACAACCAGGAAAAGAAACAAAAATAAGAAAGGAAGTTGTGAAATTTCTCACCACAGAAATGCAGACAGATTTTGCCTTTTAGGGTACAGTGGTCCAGAGGCTACAGAGGATGGGCACATAGATAATAAGCACTTTTTCCTGGAAATGTGACTCCACGGTTCGGCCTCCTGGAAGTATTGTGTCTGCCAGGGGCCTCTGGGCAGATGTGAGCTCTGTTAGGCTCCTCTGTCGGGGTCTTGCATATGATTTGGCGTCTCTTCTGTGGGCTTTGGCGTCTCTTCTGCAGGCAGCTCAGTGCTGGGCATGCAGCCTGTGTCACCGCATTGTGGTGATAGGCAGTTTGAGCTCCCTGTACCCCTGTGTTTCTCTTTCTTTTTCTTGCTGATCTTTTGTTCCTTCCCTCACCCTTTCTTCTGCTCCCTGCATGCTTGGTGTCTTTTTCTTCCCATCTGCATTTTTGTCTTTAACATAATGGATGAGCCATAGAGATGGAGGTTTTTGAATACCCCTGTGCCTGACATTTGCACGACTCAAATGCGGTCACTAGCTCACTCGTGAAAGCTTAGGTGCCGTCTTCACATAGTTTGAGACACTGAGATGGAGCTCTGTCCAGGCTGAGGGTACAGGTAGGACTCCGCCCCCACTACCATCTGCTTGTGACACTGTGTTGGGAGGGTGGGCTTAGCGTGTGGGTAGGGGCAAGTGATCTTTCTGGGTACACGGCAGCAGATCTGATGGACAGTTGTGGAGATGTTCTGAGGTTCCCACCTGCCTATTTCCTTACGCCCCATCACACAGAGATCTGGTTGCTCACCCTCTGATGTGGTTTCTCCTGGGAGGACGGAGGAATGAGAGTTATTCTGTAGCTTTTTATGCAGAGGAATGTGTGACTTGAACAATGCTGAGCTTGGAATGCCCTGGATTCCTCTGATGACGCTGGCATTAGACAGGACCCATCAGGATCTGGAAATAGGCTGTGGCAGCCTGGGGAGATCCAATTGTTTGTGGCAACCCCAAAGCCATCATCCTGCCTCATCCTGGAACCAGGGATGCCGCAGACAGGAAGGCACCTCCCAAAGTCATCTAGGAAGGAAGGGAGTGTGAACAGCCATGCAGGGTAAATTACACAGCCTGACACTTAGCCGTGTGTACCCCAGGTGGGGCAGGCTCAGCTGGCCTAGGGTTGCAGCTAGCACCTGCTTGGGTCACCTGTTCCTGTCCTTAACAGTGCCCCTCTGCAGGCTTCCTGCTGCATTTGAAGCCTGCTCCTCTCTTCTGCCCTGAATAAAACAAGAGGTGAGACCATCGTCCTTCAGTGTGGAGCCTTGGGACTCAAGAGGGTATGATGTTTCCCTTCTGTTTTGGAGACCCAGTGGGAGGGTCCGTCTGTTACACACAGATGAGGCAGGCAGCTGAATGGAATTTGTAACGGATAAAATATTGGCTCAATTCGGAATTGGTTTTCTGTAATCTAATAGATCACAAAGGTATAGTTCTGTGCCTAGCTCACGTCATAGGTTTTTAAAAGCCAGCTTTGAATGTTTCAGCAGTCAGGCGGTGAACCCATGAGTGAAGTCTGGGTTATATATTGTGCACCGGAGAGCTGGCCCTGCAGTAAAGCACGAGAGTGCAGATTCCTAACCAGAGTCTGCAGCTGCCATGGGGTCAGATAACCCAGGGACACCTTTCTTCTCATGGTGCGCCTAACTTCTTGGCATCCATTAAACTCATTGTCATCTTTGAGAGTGAATCCCCAGGTATTTCCTGCAGCTGGGTCAGCCTTCCTGGCCAGGTGTGGCCCTGCAGGAGGCAACCAGCTCAGAATTTCATGTCTGGAAAGTATACACTCCAGTGGGCCATCAACCCTCGTTCACTGAGACTCTTGTGGGTGATCCATGTCTCTACAGAGGTGCAGGAGCTACTTCCCTATGTTCTCTCTCTCTCTCTCTCTCTCTCTCTCTCTCTCTCTCTCTCTCTTCCCCTCCCCCTCTCTCTCTTTCTCTTTCCTTCTCTTTCTCATACACACACAGCTACGATGGAAAAAGATCTCAAATAATTATTTAATTTTAAAATTATATTATTATTATTAATTATTGTGCATGTGCAAGTGTGCGTGCACACACATGCCAGAGCATGAGTGTGGAGGTCAGAGGACAACTTTGTAGGGACAGTTCTCACTATTCACCTTAAATAGGTTCTGGGGATCAAATTCGGGTCACCAGGCTTGTGTGGCAATTGCCTTTGCCTTGAGCCATGTATGACTATGGTCTCTCTCCCCTACTCTGCTTCATTGCCAGAAATAAGGATCCAGTGGACACAGGACCCAGATCCACACTTTTGTTCTGTTTTCCCACGAATTCTCTGCTGACCTACTCAACTAATTCGGTAGCCTGTGAACAGGTCATGGCCTGTGGGTTGAAAAGCACTGATCTGGGGTTGCCAACAGATTAGAGCAAATGGAGACAATGAACATAGGAATTCATCTGGGTCACAGCACAGGCCTAGTCAGTGTAGCTCAGGTTCTTTAATTCTTGAAATTGGGCTTCCCATCTTCACAGTCGCTGGTGCTTTCAGAGCGCGCGCCTGTCAGCCCTGTGTCTTCCAGCGAGGTCTCTCTCATCAGCATCCTCACACCACCTCTCTGAAGGAAACTGGGTCTCAAGTCAAACACGGCTCTTTCCTGCATTGATTGAGGGTTATCATTTATAAAATTACAATTAGAGCCCTGATTTGTGATTTCACTAGTTCAGCAACACGCATTGAGAGCTTTTAGGGTCTAGCAGATCAACACACTGAATAAATCAGCAAATTCAGGTTTGTGAGCCAGAGGCTCAGAGAACCCACAGTGCCCTACCTTCAAGGAACCTTGTTTGGAAAGGGGGCACGAGGCACAAAGGGACTACAGCTTGAAAAGTACCATCACAGAGCTGCTGGCTAGCCCAACAAGAAGGAATTCAGAACGGGTGGAAGCAAGCAAGGAAGAGGTGAGGTTTGAGTTGGGTCTTGAAGCTCACATAGGAGTTTGGTTGGAAGAACTTGCCAGACAATGGGAATGTGATCAAGGTCTCCTGAGTTTGGAATAAAAGCAATGATTTCTAAGGTGAAGCAACTTATGACCAAATTTATCTCAGAAAGAAAATGCAAAGGCTTGTGTACTGGAAGGCAGTGAGAGAGCAGGGAGGGACCTGGGGGAGAGCAGGCAGTAGTATGTGATCATCTCCAGTTGGATTACGGAGCAGGACCAGGGATCGTGGTCGGGAGAGGGCTGGGCGGGGATGGATGCTAGGCTTGGGGGCTTCCTCAGGAGCACGAGCAGAGAGCTAGGGAGAAGAGCTCTCTCTGCGTTTCCAGTCAAGAGAGCTTGTTGATGTTGATGTTCTTTTCAGCAAGGGAAGAGAAGTAAACTCGGTGTTGAGACTCACATCTTCCCAGTTAGAGCCTGGTACCTGGATATTCCATGAGGCAAACCAGTGACAATTAGGATGAAAGCAATCATTTTCCACTATTTATTTATTAACTGTACTTTGTGCCATGCACTGAACTCAGGTGCCATTGGCATGTCGATCATCAGTGATACACACTGTGAGGAATTTGCTGGGAATTTAAGAACAGAGCTGGGACTTTAACGCCCATGTGACTGATTTGTACATCACACACTCTCTTCCTAAAGCGGGAGCAGAGGCAAGCAGGTGGGGCCCAGTCAGAAAGTGTTGTGATAGTGTAAACTGAGGCGTGACCTGGCTATTCCAGCGGAGCTTGAGCAGAGTGTAACTGCTACTTCTGTGGCTGTTCTCTGGGATTTCTGGAGAGGGAAGAGAGGGTAAGTAAGTATACCATGAGCCCTGGGACAGCTCAGCGGGGCAGCAGGGTTGATGCCCAGCCTTGCGTGCTGGAAAACTGAAAACCACAGAGGTGAAGCGTCTCCAGAAGATCCATGCATTTTATGATCTGACTTTCCCCCAACATTCTGTCCACCCACCCCCTTGACTGAATCTACCAGGTTCCCCATGATGTCTATCCGTGGCTGAGCTTAAAACAGGCCGCATCCAGACTCTAAGTTGACTGAGTAGTTCTTGTCACGGTACAGATACCTAGGTGCTCACACACATACACACACACGTGTGTGTGTGTGTGTGTGTGTGTGTGTGTGTGTGTGTGTATGTGTGTGTCTTAGAAGCCTACGTGTCTTAGGGGGCTACAGAAGGCGTGTATTTGTGTGTTGGAAGCCTGCGTGTTTTAGGGGGCCACAGAAGGCTTTGAAGTCTCTGTGAGGAGGGTCTCTGTGTGGTTAGGAATGGACTGGGTTTTTGGCAACTTGGGCTTGGTGGAGAAGCTGTGGGCTCTAGAGCCTTGGCCTCTGATCTGCCAGCCCCTCCTGCCCAAAGAAAGGGATGCAGATGTGGGAAGTTAATTACTCAATTAATTCTAACAGCTCAGGCGGCTGCTGCTCAGGAGATGATCTGCTGATGGGATGCGGAAACTGCTCATTTGCTAATTCTAGTAACTGACAGAAGACAGAAACTTTGGGTGTTGGGAGTCAGGAATGCAGTTAGCGTACCCCCGGGGTCTCTGGACCATGGCGTGCTTGAGTGTCAACCTTGTTGGTCTTAAGTGAAGGAGTTGCTTACCCCCTTCTGCCTTTCTTCCCATGATTTCTTGCTCCTTAGCATTTGCTTTAGAACAGTTGGTTGGGTTCCATCCATCCATCCATCCATCCATCCGTCCATCCATCTATCCATCCACCCATCCATCCATTCTTGCTTGCTGAGTAGTGGCACATGATGAAGGTGGAGTAGATGCTAAGGGACACTTGCAGTGACCTGTTCCCTGCAGCTGACAGTCACCTGCAGTCATTGTGCCCTCCTGAAATGTCTAGGCAATCAGTTACCTCAGGGTAGTGCAGGAGGAGCTGTGTGTTGTGGCCACAAGAAAGATCTTTAATTGGGTCATCAGCCTGAGGAACTTCCATGCCAAGGGACAGTGGGCTGATTGAAGCTGAGAATTGGGACAGGTTGGTAGAGTACTTAGTGAAAGTATGCGATTACCTCTGTGGACAGATTGTACAGGATGGAGCTGAGTTAGAGGCAGAAGGAGGAGAATCAGCAGTGTGGCAGCAGTGTGGCTATAGATAGATGATGTCTGAGATCAGGTTGAAAGCTGCCTGGGCTTATGTTGAGTACTGTGTTCATCTTTTTTGCTGACCTTTGCCAGGGGTTAGAGTGTATGTAAAAGTGAGAGGAGAGGTCAGGGCCCTGAGATGGTCCTTTGGTAAGCCAGATGAGTTGAGATGAGGGTGAGCTTTGGGGGATGACACATTTCCCCAGGGGTGGGGCTGAGCAAAGTTACTTTGGCAGACATGTCCTTTTTGAAGATGGGAGAAGTTATTATTATTATTTTTTAAATTTATTTTTATTTTTAAATTATTTTTCTTATCATGATGATATGGTACCTGAAAGAAACAGCATAAAGAAGTCCATCATGGCAGTGGAAATATGGTGGTAGGAGTGTTTAAGACCAGCACAGCAGGGGTATAGAGTAGCTGGTTACATAATATCCTAGTCAGAACATAGAGAGATGGGGCTGGAATCAGACATGGCCTCCATGTCTCCCAGCTAGGTTCCATCTCCCAAAACTCCCTGGTCTCCTGAAACACTGCCACCAGCTGAGGACCAATTGTTCAGGCCCCTGAGTCCTTGGGGGGCTTTTCACCCCCCAAGCATAATGGATGTAACTTTAGAGGCTGACAGAAGTGTCTTGAGGTTGCTTTGACCTATATGCAAACCCCTTCAGAGCGGGATCGAGGGTGACAGTGAGGAACTTCTGCCCATGCATCTGTAGCTGAAGAAAGTTCTCTGGAGGTGGTGGGACACAGCTGCTGTATGTGTGGGGAGAGGAAGAGCCAGTTAGAGCAGGTCCACAGCCTTCTAAGCAGCAACTCTTAAATGGTTGCACATTTTAGCTGCAAAGTTTATCAACAGAGATGCTGTGTCAGGGTCCAGTCTCTAGATACTCCAGCTTTAGCTGGAGCAGTATGGGCCAGGACTTTGCCTATGACTTTCAGGTTCTAAAAGCGGAGGCTTGGGAACCACACTTAAGAGAAACTGCTTAGAAAGCACTCTGCATTGTGGAGAGTGTTGGACCAGGACTCCGAGGAGGTGGGTCTGACTAGTAGGTCCAGGCCTTAGGTGCAGGTCTTTTTGCCTGGGAGTGATGGTGGCTGCTGCAGTTACTTCCTGATACTCTGTGAGGGTCATGCCAGGAAGCTCCTTCCGACCAGCTTACATCTTCCTATACACAGAGCTGCTGTCATTGCTTGTAAAGGGTTAGCAGATTTGTGTAGAAGAGTCTGTCCGGATTGGGTGGAGCGACAGACGGGAAGGGAGAATACAAGGACTGTTTCCTCAGTCCAGAAAGTGAGACTATTCCTTTAAGGTGTGGGTGGCTGTTTCTGGCTCGAGGTAGACGGTGACAGGGAGCCAGGTCCCAGAGCTCCCTAATTACAGCACCTGCTGGCTATCTCTTCCCCTTTCGCTGGTGCTGATGCTGCTTAAACTGGGCAATTAGAGTTGTAAGATGCTGCCGGTGGCCCCCAGGCCTGTGTGACCTGTCCTGCCTGGAGTGATTTTGCTGATGTCCTGAAGCATGAGGTTGGATTGGGGACAGCTTATGTCCAGAGTGCCTGCTTTCTCCATTCCTTCTTAAGCCAGCTTCCAGTCACGTGGGTATCTTTTGGTGGTGCACAGGTTGGAATATGGCCGCCATGTACAGAAGGATGGTGCCATTGTGTGTAGTTCCGAGAGTGGCAGGGTTTTGTTGCTAAATTCCAATGGTCCCTTGGTTCTCCAGTCTTTATTCTTAGATTTTGGTGTCCAGTGAGGTCAGAGGACACCACTAAAAATGATAATGACAAAGCTTATCTCTAGACTTCACCTTTGGCTTTAGAATGTATTTAGATGTAATCAACACTTCTTTGTCGAGTGTGGCTATGTACACCTGGCACAGTGCTAGAAGGGATGCCACGCTAGGGAGGGAGTCATTTCAGATAGTGTAGAATTCACCTCTTGGGGCTGGGTTTTTGTCTGACTGCTGTGCTAGCTTTTGCTTCCTTGGAACTTCTGAGAATTGTAGGGCGGAGCTAGAAGACCTTTTGCTGTGGAGACTGGGGTCACATTCAGAAATGGAATCTGGGTGTGCCTAAGGCAGCCCCTGACTCACATTCCCAAGACCCATAGGTTGGAAGTTGTGGCCTGGGGGTTTCTGGTCTCTGTACCAAGGGCTGGTGTAAAGGGATGACCAGTCCCTCTGTAACTCCCAGGTCAGCCCCCTCAGTGAGTCTAGCTTCTCAATCTCCTGCCCCGCCTGGCCGCCTGCTGTGGCTACGTGCTACAGCTGGGCCTGCAGAACTTAAAATAGCAGTATGAGCTGTCCGCCTTGCATGTGGGGAGCCTGCCTGAGGCATGATGGGGCAGCCGCTTGGCCCTAACTACTGGGGTAGAGAGCATTTGGGGGGTTTCTTCTTGGTTCAGAGTAGGGAATGGGGGATCAAAGTGGCTGGAAGCATGTAACTGGTATCCAGGGGTTCAGAAGGCTTGTCTTCTCTGGACCTTTTGAGGAACATATCAATCCTCACCTCGGATCTCCCACTACAGCTCAGAGGAGGCCTTCAGGCTTGGCATCCTGTTTGGCCTCCTCCTTGGCACTTTCTGCTGCTCTGGGTTAGCCATATAGGGCCCCATTACAGCCTAAATGAAGAAAGCAAGTGAAGTGCAGAGTTAGGACAGGGGATACCTGTCCTATATCCCAGTTTGGAGAATAAGTGAATTGGAGGAAGCAGAAGGTGGTGAGAGTGTGCTGGGGACATCCTAGAGAAGGAGACATCTGAATGAAGGTTAAGGGGCAGGCGAATTGGTGGTGTGGAGATCTGAGGAAAGAATACTCAGGTAGACTGAACACCTAGGCTGAATTCAGGCTCTGAAGTAAGAGAACAGAATGGGTGTTATGGCCAGAGTGAGGGGGGTGGGAAGGGAGGGAGGGAGGGAGAGATTAATTGATTTTTGTAAGAACTTCATCTTTTACTCTGGAGGCCCTGGGAAGCTGTAGGGTTTTGCACAGAGCACTGACTTGGCCTGCCTCATGGGACAAGATTACTGCAGTTGTCTTTCTGGGGTTCATGGTTTCTGTGAGGACGCCCCAGCAGACTGAGAAAGCTCCCTGTCCTGTTTTCCCTGTGCCTGGTTAGGCCTCCATCACTAAGCCACAAATTCCAACCACTGAGACTTTCACTCTAGGGTGGGGGGTAGGGGCAGAGGACCCTGGGTGGGGCTGGGTTTGTTACAGTGGTTTGCTGAAGTCTGCTTGGATGACCAATTGAGAGCTTCACAGCAGTAAGCAATCAGGGAATTTGCCAGCTGGTGTTAAGATGGGTTGTTTGCAATTGGCCATGGTGGCCATAGGTAAGCATTGTGGCTCAGGGCTTTCACCGTGGGCTGATTGGTAAGTCCTTAGTATCTACTGCAGTTTTATTATCTCTACTCTGCTGGACCATGGTTTTGGAGGACAGGGCCTGTCTTTGCTTTCATTTGGCAAAGTGTCTGTGTTCATAGTCTGTGAAGTGTGAAAGGAAAAGGGAGCTCTGGACGGAGGTGATGAAGGTGGTGTTTGGGGCAAGCAGCAGTCTGCTATGTTTCCCAGGATAGACGGGCTGCGTGTGTCCCCTGAGGTTGCAGTGGATGTGGAAATTCCATGATTGTCCTAGCTTGGTAATCCTGATGGAGGATTGCTTTCTCTCACCCCAGCTTCTTTCCTTTCCTTTGTTCTTCTCTGTGTGTGCAGGATGGGTGTGAAGTACGGCTCAGTGCGTCGGGCCAGCCTGGTACACAGAAACATAGCCTCAGATAACACTGTTCTCAGATAAAGCTGCTAGGTTCATTTTAGAAGTCAGGAGACGTAGATTCCACCCAGCTCTACAAACTCATTTCTCATTCAGAACTTGGGATGTGTTCCTCGCTTATCTCGAGGGGGTCTGGTGTGAGGATCAGATACGATCAGAAGTATGAAAGTCCCTTAAAAAGAACGAGTCCTAAGAAATGTTGCTTTTGCCTATGCCATCCCTGTGCTGGAACTCCCCCTCCCTCTGTGTTCCTCCCACTAGGACATTGTACAAGCCTCCCCGCCACAAGCCACTGTCTTGTAGCCTTGTTCCCCTGTGAGCAGGGCCTCTCAGCGCTCACAATGGACAGCAGATGTCCACTCTTTCCTGAGACACAGACTGAGCAGGGATGTTCCCTGATGACACCAAGGTGGCGAACCCAGGATGGGCACTCTGGGTGCTGAGGAACTCTAGTGGCCCATTAACTTATGCAGGGTTTCCTTTGTTTCTGTCACACTCCTATGACATGCTGGTCAGCTGCAGTGTGAGTGTGAATGGCTGTTCTGAAGGGTAGTGTCTTCTAGTAGATCGGAGAATTCCCAGATCATCTGTCCTTCATGACCACACTCAGCTTCATTACATGGATAAGAAAATATAAGTGTGCTCGCTCACTCACTCACTCACTCACTCACTCACTCATTCACCCCATGCCCTGTGCTGAGAGAACTGCAGTCTCCTGCCTGGGTAGTCTGGACAGCAGCTAGGGCCCTGCTGCTTCTGTCTGGCCCTCAGTCTCAGTGTGCTTGCTTCAAGCCCATCTCTTCAGGAGATGGGTAGGGTGTGGGTGCTTTTGTTGAACCAATAGATAGATAGATAGGTCAAGGCTTTCATCCTATGCAGGTCTGGGGAGGAGGAGGAGGAAGAGGGAGGTAGCCGCTCAATGCCTGTTCCTGCTGGGTCCAACCAACCATGGGTGTGGCTGGCATTTCCTCGGCAACAGTAGGGGAGGGGCAGAGCAGGTGTGCACTGGTGTCTGGTCAGGCTGGGATATTAGAAGACCTCTTGAGGCCGGAGCTTGAGGGATGAGCAATGCATTGCCACCTAGACACAGGGAGGCTCACAGAGTCCAGGATGGACATTTGAGCTCTTTCATAATTTCTGGAGATGGCTGAATCTGGAGGTGGCTATAGATGCATGGCCTGCAGAGGGGAGGCCAGATGGTAGGGAGGCATCCATTGAGGTAAAGGCACACCAGGCAGGCAGTGAACAGTACTGTGGGTGTCACAGATGTATATGATGACTCTGCCCTGGGGCAATGATGCTCAGCACATTGCAGGGTGAGGAGAAGCCCAGGCAGAAGCCTGACCTGGTCAGCCGAGGCAGTAACGGGGGGCGGGGGGTAGCTGGTGGCAGAGAGTGCGTATGTGCCTGTGCCTTCAGAGTGGCGTGTGCGTACAGAACTTGCATTCTGGGCACATGTGGAGGAAGTGTAGCTTAGTGGGTCATAGTTGGGCATATGTCCAGTTTGATTGGGCCAAAACTGGGATAAATTTCTGTTGACTTAATCTAAAACTTTGGAAAGACTTTCTAGAACTGCTGGAGGTTTCAAGTGCTGCTTGACATGAGGAAAGCTGTTTGGAGGTCTTGGGAGGACTGAGTGCTTTCAGGATGAACTTCCAGCTGGAGGCACCTTCACTGACTTGAGCCAGCTTGAAGAGGGAGGAGAGAAAGAACCAAACAGTTCCTGCTTATGCCTTTTTTCTTAGCGTGAACCCAGAGGTTCTGAGACCCTACAGGGACTTGTGCACCATGAAATGCGTGAGTTCTCAGACATGCAGCAGGGAGGCCCTTCAGTGGAGGTAAAACATACATGACTGCCTCTGATGGTTTCTGAGCAGGGCAGACATCTGGGTACATTTCCATCTTCTTATCTGTAGAGCATTGCTAAGTGCTTCTTCTGTTCTGTCTCCCCCAGGCGACTCCAGCACCATCCCTATAGCCTCCAGGCACAGTAGAGGGAAACAGGGATGAGGGACAGGAGACAGTAGCCCCTGAAGTCAGCAGAAGGTCCCAGCTGTAAGGCCAGTTTGCTGCCAGGCTGAATGCTGGGTCAGAGAGCACCGCCCTAGCCGGCAAGTCTCTGTCCTCCATGGAGTGGTTTGGGGATATTAGATTTGCTGGGTCAGTAAATTTCCGCTAGTGCATGGCAATAAACCTCAGCTTCATCACGCTTGCCTGTGTCGAGCCGTGTGTGTGCCTTATCTCATCCTTCCGAAGCCACCTGCCCTCCTCGATAAGTACTAATAACAAATGCTTTCTTTCTTTTTCCTCTGCTTCCTGGGACTGAATGGCCCAGTATGGCCATGTGTGGAGCTGCAGGTCCATCTGCCTGTCCACTACAGTGCCTCACGCACCAGGCCTTTATAGAGGATCCAACAGGGAGGCGATTGATTGGCCTGAGGTTAAAAGAAGGGCCTGGCCGGGGTCTCTCCCAGAAACTGTCTTAAGGGGCTGAGTGCTTGTGGGGACAAGAGAGGATGCTTGCGCTCAGCAGGTCAGACTGGGAGGGGTAGGCAAGACCAGAAAACTGAGCTTTAACTCTGAAGTCTCTCTGGGGTCGCCAAGACACATGACCTGCTGGACTGTGGGCATGAGAAAGTCAGGGTGCCAAGGAAATGAGGTTACAGGTAAGGGAGCAGCCAGGAGGAGAGGAAGAGGGTGATTGGTTGGGACTGTAGTCCAGGAAAGTGTGGGTTAGAGCTGGTGACAGGAGGAGAGGGGATATTCAGGTTCTTGCTGCCCTCCCCCCAAATGGCCGTCTGGGCTCCAATCTCAGTCCATTCTTATTCATTTCAGTCTCAGCTAGCACATGGCAGCCGGGGCGTGTGGGGTGTGGACTCCACCTCTGCTCCACGGAAACTTTAGCCAGTGCTCTTCCTCCCAGGATGCTCTTCTGCCTCCTTCCACATTGTGAGCTCCATACAGAATGTGCCAGTCCAGTGTATGTGGTTTGTAGTTGAGGGACTGACTGGGCAGCGGAGGGCTCCCACAAGCCCTCCCCCGTGCATGCCCTCCTTTGTACTTGTGTGCATTTGCTTCATCAGTTAATTCTAGGCTGGCCTGTGGGTCGGCCACAGTCCGGAGTGCTGCATGTGCTACAGTGAGGAAGGCCAGTCTGCTGCGCTGGACAGTCAGTGTAATGCGAGGGAACCAGCCGGGAAACTGTCACTTGGAAACACATACTTGCAAACTGTGACGAATACTATGGGAGAAACAGCAGATTGTGCTCTGGGGACATAATGGTCAGGGGAGCTTAGCAGCCACAGGTAGGCACTCCAGAAAGCCAGAAGGAGTCCTGTGACTTACTGAGATGAGTGGAGTCAGGCAGTGGATGCTGTAGGGCAGCCAAGAAGAAGGAACAGCAGGGGCAGAAGCTCAGAGAAGAGGACGGAGCTTGGAGTGTTTACTGGAG
Source organism: Arvicanthis niloticus (assembly GCF_011762505.2). Lineage (NCBI taxonomy): Eukaryota > Metazoa > Chordata > Mammalia > Rodentia > Muridae > Arvicanthis > Arvicanthis niloticus. The sequence goes on along the minus strand of NC_047666.1, from coordinate 65,446,352 downwards.
CCTGAGAGCAGGAGAGGTTGGCTGGGAATGCGCTGGTGAAGCAGGCAGGGTCCATTGGGATCTTTAAGGCTTTTTACAAACTTTGAGACAAGGTCTCATGCAGCCCAGACTGCCTCAAACTCCCTATGTAGTCAAGGCTGGCTTTGAACTCCTTATCCTTCTGTCTCCATCTCCCAAATGCTGGGATTACAAGTGTGTACCGCCATGCCTGGCTCTTAAGTGTTTTAAGACTTTGGATTGAGCACACATGTTCACATGTGTGTTGTCCGCACACATGAGCAAATGATTAGAATGAGACAGCACTGCAGGGGTTAAAGCAGAGAGGCTTTGGTAAGAGGATGTGCCTGGAGCTGGACCTGGAGGGCTCTGCTGAGGGTTGTGCAGGTCCCTGGGAACAATGAAGTAGCGTGGACTACAGTGTCTATAGCATCATAGGATGTGAAGAGAGACACCGAGGTAGGATTGGCAGGGAGCACAGTGGAGTCTGGGATGAGGGTGGGGGCTCTGGATTAGACAGTGTGTTAAACATCCAGGCCATCCATCAAGAAGGGAAGAGTTGGGTGAGTCAGTCTCTGTGGGGGATGTGAAATCCAAGATGCCCATGACAGCAACATGGAGAGGATGGACGGAAAGGGGTCTTATATCTGTGCTTGGGACTCTGAAGACAGGCAAGGGCCAAGTTGTCACCAGCTGTCAGGGAAGAAACTGATGTTCTCAATCTTAGAAACAAGGTCACAGGACATTGCATGTTGGTAGTGGGGTGTCTGGTTTTTCTCTGTTTAACCCCAGCGTAACCAGACACGGATGGGCACTCTGTTTCCTATAATCATTGCTGATCACAATCATGATGCCCCAGTGTGCTGGGTGTTTTTCTGAGGCCCTGACTCTGTGCTGTATGTATTACAATTATATTCATTACCTCAGATATCAGATTTTACCTGCAGCTTGGAAAGTATGCATTGCTGTCTCAGTTTCCAGCTGAAATGAGAAGCTGAGACACAGGACAATGGAGTGCCCATTCCAGCTTCTCTAGGTCTGCAAAGGCCCAAAGCCCAGGTGGCTGCACATGGCTCACTCACTAGACCTGTTCCCTGTACTTGGGATGGACTAGGTATGTGGAAACAGCTATGCCTTCTCCATTCTTATGCATAGAGCCTGTCCCAGATGACTCAGTCCCTAAAGATGTCTGGTGTGAGCTGGTTTTCAGGGGGTGAGGTTGGCTTTGTGACAGTCCCTGTAACTTCAAGATCATAAGCCATAGTTCAGTGCTCATGGCTAGGTCAGGAGTGAACTGGTCCATAGCTGTGGTCCCATTGTTTAGGAGCTAAGGTGCCTGAGTTGCCCAGAGGTACCAAGCATGCCTTGACCTACATGCTTCCCTGGGTACTGATGTCCACTGAAGGGTCTCTGAATGATGACACTTCCCCAGCAGCCAGGCCTCTGGAACAGCCAGAAGTAGCTTTGCTCTTGAGTTTTGAAGTCTGGCATGTAACACTATGCCATTCACATGAGTTGCTGGGACTGAGTTGCAGGCAGAGGTGTCCCTGTCTGCCCTGCCCTTGGAGCCCCTCTGCCAGGCTCCATACACCCAGCACAGGCAGCAGGCCAGGGGCAGTCTTGCCTTGTCTTCCTCCTGTCTCTTTTACTTTTCCCACCTTCCTGTCTCTGGACTCATCTTCCAGAATGGCTCTGTGGACCCATAGGTTAACTTACTGCCTGTTTACCCATACATTCAAGGGCGTGCCATGTATTGGGGTGATGGCTATGAACATACCTGTTAACATCATGACATTTCCACCATCATTTGCTGGGTGTTTCCTGGACTGCCTCATCAGAGTCTGATGTCCTCAGGTAGCCTCCCTTCCAGGAACAATTCCATAGATTTTGGCTTGGATCCCATCCTTTTGGTGAATGAACTTGGAGCTCAACTGTGTAGCTTGGGCATGGTGGCCTTTTCTTCTAGGCAGCTACCATGTGGTAGTCGTTGTGACAGACACTGGGGACAGTTGTGTGTGTGTGTGTGTGTGTGTGTGTGTGTGTGTATCTGATGACCAGGTAACCACTATTGTCTTTTAGAAGCCTAGGGACCAGAGCGGAAGCAAGTGAATCATGATAGTGTGTACAATATAGGACTTCGAGGGAGAGAGCCACTCTCTAGAAGATGCAGCCTGCCCTGATTTGTGATATGAACTAAGCAATTAATTCATCCCTTCTTAGAACTATGAGCCCTCCCACTGAGGCAAACCTTATTTGTTTTCCTCATTAGTTTTAGGAAACACACACACAGCAGATTAAAAAAAAAAGTATCTTTAAACTCTTTCCTCCTCCCTCCCTCCCTCCCTCCCTCCCTCCCTCCCTCCCTCCCTCCCTCCCTCCCTCCCTCCCTCCTTGCCCTCATCCCCCCCTCACTGTGTAGCCTAGCATGGCCTAGAACTCATAGTCCTGACCTAGCTTCCCAAGAGCTGGGATAACTGGAGTAGTGTGTGCCCAGCTTCACTTAGCTCCCCACTCTCCACCTCTTCACAGTCATTGTTAGCCTCCATTGTGAATACAAATTCCAGCTGTGTTTTTGCTTCCTTAGCAAACAGGAGAGTGGCCCCTGCCTAGGGAGTCTCCATGTAGACTTCTGGAAGGTAGGCCTCCGCTAGCTACCACTCACTCATTCAGAAGGTGTTTTCTTGACAGTTACTCCTACAACCAAATATGCAAAATGTGGAGTTTAGTACCCGGGGCCTGAACATGCCTTCTACAGCGGTTGCCCAGCCTGCTTATTCCTGCCCCAGCCCCGCCCCCTGCAAGCAGCACCTTGGTCTCCCCTCTAGTCTAGTTTCATGGCTAAGCTTAGGGCTGTGAGATGCCGCAACACACGATCACATACAGGAGTGGCCAGCTTGAGCCAGGTATATGCCTGGGGAGGAAAACATGGGAGACTGAGCCCCATCTCACCTGCAGCCTGGGAAGCGCTGTAGAGGCACAGAGCGCTTGGCATTTCCCGGGAAGCCCGTGTCTCCTGGCTGCCAGTCAGATCTGGGATGCCGGCTTCTCACATTTACTTTTCTTACCCTTCTTTGAGAATTCTGTACTTGATGTACTCTTTTTTTTTTTTTCCTTAAATAATAAAAGCATGGGGGAGAGGGAAAGCTGGTCTGCATGCAGAGAGCCCCTCAAGGCAGACCTTGCCTTCAGGCTCCTCTGGACCTGTTAGGGTGCAGAGGATTAAGGGGACTGGGAGAGTAGCTTCTCGAATCCTAGATCTAAGGAACTGCAGCAGACAGTGCTGGCCTATCACTGTCTCTCTGTTCCCCCTGCTGCCAGGCACAGCTTCCCAGGCCCCACGGTGGCCATAGGTGGCTAAGCCCCAAGGTGGCCACAGGCTCCAACTTTCACAAAGTACTCAAAGTAGCTTGCAAAGTAACCCCTGTTCTCACCCAGGCCTGTCCCCTCAACTGCTTCCCGAGTGGGCCACACTCAGGACCTTCTTCCCCTACCCACTTCAGAAAGCCCTGGTCCAAGGAAGGGCCACAGGGCAGCTCCCCGCTCAGCCTGCTCTGTGGGCTCTGCATCACTCTGTTGGACTTCCCTGGGTACAAGTAGAGCCAAGATAGAAGGCTGGTTTCCAGAGCTAGCTAGCTGGTGAGCTCCTGGGACCCCTGGGTGTCCCATCCATCCTGGTGTCTATGCTCAGGAGCCTGCCCATAGTGACCTATCTGTTACTCGTGGAAGGTTTCCTCAAGGGGATGGGTGTGATCGGGCTCCATCTGCTTTTGTCCTAAGACAGGGTAAAGTCCCTCTCTTTCTCACTGCATTCTTCTGCACTTCCCTCTCTCCATCCTTTATTACCGCCTTTTGCTGACTACCTGTCCTGTCCAGAGTACCACCCCAGCCCGCTTCCTCCCTGTTCCCCTAATTCAGCATCCTTTTACCTAATAACCCCAACCCAACCCCAAATTGGGACATGCTACCTCAGCCTCCCTTTTGTGCCTTTTCTGTTAGACTGGAAGTCTGCAAAGGGCAGCAAGTGTTTAAAATCCAAGAGAGGAGGACACTGGGCTTGGAAAGCTACCCAAACCTACCATTTTCTTTTCCATAAAACAGAACGGCCACCACACCTATGTGGTAGGGTCAGCCTGGTGAATGTAAGGGCTGATACATTGCATTTTCCCTTATTAGTCTGATAGTGACTCAGCCCAGGTGTCTCAGCGAGACTTCACTGTAGCATTGACAAGCATGACCAGGAGGAGCAGGGCCGTGACACTGGACAGCCTTCTTCTCTTGCCTGCCGGTTAGCACCTGGCTGTCTGGTCCCAAACCCTGGAGGTATATATTCATTTCTAATCAGCCACAATGATGGAGTAGTCCAGGGGCCAGGGGAGACTGGTGTGACCAGTGCAGGTGTAAGCTAGGGAGAAGAGATGGGAAAAGATTAACAAGGTAGGGGCTAGCATGGGGACCCTTGGGGATACCTCATTCCACCTGAGATATAATGGTGCCATGTTGTGTTTAGACCCTGTCTGCTCTGACTGGTCTCACCCCTGTTGGTTCACTTCACACATAACACACCTGATATCCTGGACTCCACACTGACAAGAGGAATGGTGGCCAGCCAGGCACGGGCTGTCAGGGGAGAGCAGCTCTCCTGACTCTAGTCCAGCTGGTGGGTACCCCCACCAGAAGTAATGCTCTAAGAGAGAAGTCGTAACCCTGCATCCTGGAGCAGGCAGGTGAGGCTGAAGAGGACAGGAGGCGTCGTTAGCTTTCCTGGTTAGACTGCTTGGTATTCCCACAGGACCCACCTAGTAGACATTTGCTCTTTTTTTTCTGCAGACAATATCCCAGGACCATTGGTCCCCAAAAGAGATGTTAGTGGTGGTTGTTCGCACAGAGCTTTGCTGCTGGGCTCTCTCCTTCAGAAGGGACCCAGAAGAGTCAAAACAGATCTCAGAGTTATCACCTCTAGGGTGGGGTGGGGCAAGTGAAGGTGAAGTCCCCCTAGTTAGAATCACTATCCCCCTCTCTGCACAGCCACAGCCATCTGAGTCTATCTGTGCCTCCAATAACTTCCTGTCCTAACGAGATTTTGTGCTGCCCAGAGAGTAGGCAGTAGCACTCCAGTGTTTCCTCAAGGGCTCCCCCTTGGGGCTCAGGACCGAGGGTTGAGGGTTCCAGGGTAGACATCTCTACCCTTAGGAAGGGCATGGATTCATCCATCTAGCCGTCCCTGTGAAGTGCCTTCCAGAGCCTGAGCTCCTTGTTAGATGCTAGGAGCCTGGCAAAACTTAGCTTCCGCACTGATTCACTGCACAAAGGAGAGACTCGGTCTCTGTCCCCTGCCACGCCGCAAGTCTTCTAGTTTTTATCATTTGCAAACCGTGGTGGCCTCAGGTCAGCAATGCAGACTTCTGCATAAGCCCAGGGGAGGCTGTCTTCATTGCAGTGCTTTACAAGAGGATCAAGGGCTGTTTTGGATGTTCCCCTGGCAGGCACGCATACCTCTAGTCTTTTCTCTGACCTCGGCTCCAAGAGGACCCGGGTGTGACCAAAAGCATTGCTACCTTGCTCTACTGCTGGCAAAAGCAGTGCCCCGCTTGAGTCGCCTGCCCCTTGCAGCCCGCCGTCCCACTCGGGAACGCGGAGGCGGGGGCTTGCGCAGCTGCAGGAGTTTCTCGGAGCCGCGCGTGCGTGTGCGTGTGGAGGGGGCAGGGAGGGCGGCGCGCCCCGCGGAGGCCTGAGGGCGCTTTCCTATATCTTGCGTCTCTGCTGCGGTCCCTCTACCGGTGCGCAGTAGCCATTCTCACGTGTGCAAAAGCGTGGTGTGTGTGTGTGTGTGTGTGTGTGTGTGTGTGTGTGTAGTGTGTCTGTAAAGATACTGCTTGGGACCATGTGCCCCAGGCTAGACAGACCCGATGTTCGTAGGGGGCGGAGGCCAGTCTGGTAGTGGCCTGTTTCTTTCCCTTCCAGCCTTCTCCCCAGACCTATCTGGCTTCCTTGGTGTCTCCAGTTCTGCTCCTCTACTCGTGGCCCTTGCCGGGGCAAGAAACCAGTGCTTTCCCATGGAGGTGTTAGTTCATTCCCAGCCACTGAGCCCTTGACATTTAGAAGGGCTCTGGCCACACTAGTTTAGGCACACAAGCCGACCGCTAATCCTATTAAAGATATTGTGTCATTGGGGAGGGGGGTAGCTCCCCTACCGGAGCCAGACAGACCTTGAGCCCATTGGTCGGATGCAAAGCAGGGGGCGGGGCCCAGAGCCCGGGGAAGGGGGCTCTAGGCGATTTCAGAGTCGAGAGTCGGGGCTGGGATTTCACAGGGCAAGCCCAGCGGTTGCAGCTGCAGCAGATCCCGAGGCTCTCTGCCCGTGGCGCACCCGGGCAGCCCAGAGCCGGCAGCGGCTCCGCAAAGTCGCGGAGCAAGGGAGGCCGAGCGCCCGCAAAGTGGTGGGGCTCCGGGCTGGAAGAGGCGTGCCTGCGGAGCCTGGATCCCGGCGCCCTTTCGCCTCGAGTGCAGCGTCCGGTTGGCGGTGCAGCCGCCCTGGAAAGAGCAGTCAAATTGTAGCCTCCCCAAAGAAGCCTAGTTACGCAGGCGAGCCGGCTCCCCAAGCGTGCTTATAGTGGTGCCGCAGAGCCCTCCCAGGCCAGCGGGCTAAGGCTGGGAGCGGGGCGCCGTCCCAGAGGCAGTGAACCCCCGGCAGCTGTTTGCTCCGCTAGTGCTCTCGGGTGCGGAGAGGGGGCGTGCGAAGCTCCAACAGCCCGCTCGCTCAGAACCCGTGCCCGATCGGGGTGCCCCCTCCGTCCCACTCTGGGAGCAATGCCCCCCGCCCCTCGTGCCCCCAGGGAACGAGGCGAGCATGGAGAAGTCGAGTAGCGAGGATTCTTCGATCCACCGGAGTCCATCTTTGGACAGCAAGGACTCGGACTTTGCCAAGCCGTCCACCTCTGGCCGCCCGTTCGGCCGCGGCTTCACGGCTGGCGCCTTCTACGGCACCGCGGGTTCGCGGGGTCAGAGCCGCACGGAGGCCGGCATTAAGACTGACAAGTACAATGCGCCCAAAGGCAGCAAGTACGTGGTGTTTTACCTGGACCTGTCCTTTGTGTTCCTCCTAGAATTTAAGAAGTGCAACATGGCCAGGGGCTGTCTCTGCTGCTTGAAGTACATGATGTTCCTCTTCAATTTGATATTCTGGGTAAGTCCTTACCGTTGAGTCTTCCGTTGCTCCTTCTCCTTGCTTTCCACACTATGAATATCCTCTACTTCCTCCTCGCTCTATCTTATCCTTCTCTGCCCAAAGGTAAGTGCTTTTTAAAAATTGCAGAACCCTCCCACCCCCTGCATCTTTCTTTTCCCTTTTCCCTCTTGTCCGAGGCTGAATGGAGGCTTCAACTTGTCAGTCTTCCAGGAGAAACATGCTCTACTCCTAGGAAGCTGGCAAAGTTTGCCACTGCCTCCTTCTCCTAAGGAAAGGCACACTGAAGTACCTGCACCAGGGAACCTGCATCCGTGGGTGGGTGTGGGTCAGACCGCGCAGCTGTGCCCCAGTGTTGGTGGGGGACAGTGAGGATGGTTTCTGAGTTTCTTCTATTGCTCCTGAAAGCCGGCAGTCTGTAGCATGGTGGGAGTGGGATGGGGGTGTGGAGGTCACAGTCTCCTGCTCACTTAGGTGGCTCCCAGGAAGAGGAGGAAGCAACGACACAGGATGGGGGCAGGCTGCTGCTTTTGAGGGATTGCTGTGGACTGGGCAGCCAGCAGTCTGGCCACACTTTCCCAGGCTCCAGGAGGCTCCAGGATGAGAAAAAGGACAAAGGGAGATGAATTTTTCTAGAGAAAGTATCAGTGGATGGGCTGGCTTGGAAATATCCTCTGTCTCATGTGTGATACTGGTGACTGTGCATGCACAAGTACTTCCTAGTTACACAAACTGGATGAAAATTTAATTCATATCTGCTTCTTTCATCCTCACTACTGCCTCCGTCTTTCTTCACCAGAGCTCAGACTACTCAGCACAGATGTTTGGCTTATCCCCAGGCTCTGTCCTGCCGCTGGCTGGAGGCCGTCAGCTGCCAAGCATGGTCCAGGAGGAGCCTGGGGGCAGGAGAAAGACATCCTCAGTGAGGCTGCATGGCAGTAGTACGCATCTCCTGTGGAGTGATCCACTTTTAAGAAAAACTTTTGGGGCTGTGTGTGTGGAGAGGGCAACTTTTCTGGAGAAGAAAAAGGAAGCTGTAGGCTTCCAAGGAAGAAGTGTGAGTCTCATCTGCCTTCTGTTCTTTGTTAGAGCCTTGTGTGACCTTGAGCGACTCATGTGCCCCTTAAAATTGGGGCTTCTTCTCCAGTCCAGGCTGTTAGGATGGATGGTCTTCTTTACAGTCCTTACTGTCTTAGCTCTGTGATACCCTGGGGGTCAAGAAGCCACCTGAGTGTGTTGGTTTCTTTTCCTATGAGACTGGTCTGAGGTGAGATGGGTATTCCCATAGTTGGGGGTGGGATAGTGAGGGGGGGGTCAGGGAGAGGGGCACTTGTAATAATTAGTGTTACTGGTCACATGGTTGGAGTTTTAGGAAAGCTGGGTCAGGTATTCTGATTCACTTTCTGGTGACAAGAGCCATTGGAATGTTAAGAATTACTCTGTCACCGTCTTGTGGGCCAGTGCCTTATGCTCTTTCCATTCCTTTGCCAGAATCTGTGTCCGCCAAGTACTTGTGTGTGTTTCCCTGGTGTCTCGGTCTACACAAGCGCTGTCATGTTTGTTGCTTGCTCCAGTCTTCTCTTTCCTATTTCATAGTTCCATTCTACCTTTTTGGTTTGCCCCACTGCACACATATTAATTATATGAAGACTCTGTGGGCATAGATGTTTAGTGTCTTCTGACCAGTGACTCTCACTCAGCAGCCTGGGCTCCTGGCCACTCTCGTCTCGCCGCCTGCTGGCCACAGTCAGTATAACTGCTTGTGATGCCTTCAGAATGATTCTAGCTTGGTTTGGGGTAGGGGACCTCTTTGTAGGCCATGGTCTGTGTCATGCACACAGCTTGGATCTGGAATATGTTTATAATAAACCAAATATGTTTATCTTTTCTACAAGCATGACAGCAGTTTTTGAAGCACCTGCCCTTTCTAGTGTGAGGTTAGAAGTTAGATCTTACTACGTGCTCCTAATTAGAACTCTTCCCTGGAAGAGAAGAGAGTTTCAGTATCCCATTCCCCGCTGTTCTAATTACTTAGTATTTTCAGAATTCCTATGATAAACCACAAACTAGGGCAAGTCGAGTTTCAAAGACACATTTCTTAAATGCCACTACCACATGAGATGCTGAAGTTAGGTACGGATGGGGAAGGCTAGGGAATTTAGCAGAAGGAGAATGGTTCCCCATGTACTTGCCAGTGCTTTCTGGGAATTGGAGGGATGTGGGGATGGTGGGTGGGTCTTCATGCTGTACTCAGATGAGGACCTCCTCTAGGCAGGTGACCCTCAGCTTGATGTAGGGTGGAGCAGGTGAAAGTGCTGAAGGAGAGGAGACAGCATGGTAGGGAGGATGTGCAAGGTTCCCAGGAGGACTTTCTGGGAGGACTCTGTTGCACACTGAGTGTAGAGCACAGGAGGAAATGAAGACAGTGGCGGGCGGGAGGGAGGGGCTCAAACTCAGCCCACTGAGATCAGGAGTTAGTGGTATGTAGCCATCACATTTTAATGTCGTGGTCCAGAGTAGTTTTTTTTTTTTTCTGAGGACTGGAGTTGAACTGACTCTATAGTCAATAGAGAGTTTCTCGTGGAATAGAGAGTTTCTCGTGGATCGGGATCCTGCTGGTAGTCCCCCAGACATGATACCACACCCTCTATATAATGGAGCCTCTAGGGGAGTCCTGGTCCATTGTGGTTCTGGTGGGCTTATGCTGCAACCTCCTTGGCTGCCTGCTTCTTCACCACTGGGAGGAACTCTGAGCATAGTGGCATTGGTGAGGGTCTGGTGACATCACTCCGGGCAGGACTGAGTGGGGCTGTGCTGTTATGCGCCTCCCTCTTACTAAGAAAGGGGCAGGTGCCTCCCGGGCTGCTGGGCGCCTGCCTGCTGGTGGGGGTCCAGGTCTGTTCCTGGCATGCTGGCTTCAGTCAGACAGTTCTAGCCTGGTAGGCAGCCCAGTGCACTAGGGGAGCCTGGAGTACCCAGGAGGGCAGCTTTTCTTGGGGCCTGACATAGATGGAGAGAATGAAGGGGGAATCTGTGGCCATCCCCTCTTCATGGTCCTTTACACACACACACGCACGCACGCACGCACACACGCACACACACACAAACACACACACATACACACTGATTCTCAGGGCCACAGAGAATCCTGGCTTCTTGATGGTCAGGAATAGGAGGCCTGCAGTCTACACAGTTTTAGCCCATGGACCTCTGGACCCTGTCAGGAGTGCCTGGGAGAGTATTCCAAGCAGAGATTAAGTGACTATCCTGGAGTGCTTTTGCTAAGGGGAAAGGGATGAGGAAAGGGCTACAAGAGGCATCTCTGTGTGCCGGGGCCACATGATCTTTTCCCTGGCCATCAAATCCAATCCCAGCCCAGTTCCTCCCAACCTGAATCCAGTTCTGTCTGAGATGGAGGGGCTGGGGCAGATGAGTACCCTAATTGCCACTCCTAGATAAGTCACTTCTCATACTTGCCAGCAGAGCTGCCCTGTCACTTTAAGTCATGGCTGGCAGAACAGTGACACCCTGGCCCTCTCGGAAGCCTATTCCTTGTGGATTGTTTTATAAAGGCCAATTAGTAGCAGAGAAGGCAGTGTTGAGTGTGTTTGCTAGAACAAGGGAAAGGTAGACATGAAGCTGCCACAGGCTGAGTGCTAGGGGGGATTCCTGATTAATCTCCCTGAATGTCAGGCCCCTCTTGTTTGTCTTTGGGTGCAGGTGGCCAGGGTAGGCTCTCTACTGCCTTAGCCACACACAGTCCTTACTGGCATGGCCACACCATAAGTGCCTTTGTGGGCTCTAGACTAAGGTCGGTGCACAGTGAAGTAAGGAAACCTATAGTTCTATAGCCAGTCTGTGTGGTACCTTCTGGTTTGAGGGGTTCTAGACAGCAGTTAGGTTGGGACTTGGCCTCAGCTCATCTCTTCATGCAGGAGATGCAGGCGAAGCAGGCAGCACGGAAGACGATTAGGGATTTCCCATAGTGCTTGGGGAGGAGGGATGATTCCCCAGGAGGCTGCTTACAAGCAGATCTTTTGGTTATGGGGGGTGGGGGTCAGGTCTGGCTGCTGAGGTCAAGCTGCAAGATGAAGGGCCTGGCAGATACGCTGAGAGACCCTTGGAGCGTGGCTGTGAAGGAATGCCAGCCCCCGTGTTCATTTCCAAAGCATTAAAAATTAAACTTCCTGGTCTTAATATCTATTTTTAAATCATGTCAGAGCCAGCAATCGCTGTCAATCAGGAAGGACTGAGGAGGAGGAGGGGAGAGATTGAAAAATCCCCAGATGAAATGGAAAGAGCACACAGTCTTACCCAGCCCAGCCAGGCCTGGTCCCAGCAAACCCCAACCAGCCTCTACCCCTGAGTAACACTCTGGCTGCTCTCACCTCCTGTGCTTGGCTGCCCTTGGCTGAACTTGGCAGCAGGCTTTCTATGGCTTAGTAGGGTATTGGGTCCCAGTTGAGTCCATTCACTCACTCCACAACTATTTGCTGAATGCCCGATCCATGCATAGGAGCCTCCAGTTGGTAAGAATAAGGCAGATCAGTTTGCTTAGGCCAGGAAGTCATGGAATCAAGAGGTCATCTGTCCTGTCCTCTGTGTAGCGCTTGAACCCAGGGCTGCCAAGGGTGGGATCTGTGTAGGTGGGGGCTGCCTGCCTTCCCAACACATTAGGGTGGGCAGCTACAGGCCTGGACCCAGCATCCTGACTTGACGTGGCCTTTCCTCTCCCTGTCCCCTCATGGCTACACTCTAAATTCCCATTCTCTGAAACGTTTCTCCTACCATAAAGGAAAAGAATTTAAAAAGAGCTACAGGCTTCCCTCCTTTCTCCTTAGTTTATAAAATACAGTCAGCGAAACATGTGGATTTTCTGTTTTCTTCTATGGAAAGGACAGATAGATGCCCTGTGGCCTGGGAGTGAAGCTTGCGTTTACTGAGCACTTGTTGTAAGCCATCCTGTTGAGCTGCTCAGAGGTCCACGGGGTCAGCCACACACACAGGAAGATCATAGGCACTCAGTGGAGATACTTAACTACACTAAGCATTGCTTAGTAGAGACCTGCTACAGAGATATCAAAGCTAAGCAAGTCGCCCTTAGAGTTTGATAGGAGCTAGGTGACCAGGTGAGACTGGGATCCAGGCAAGGGAGAAGATGGTGATAGACTCTTCAGTATGTCTCTTGTGGTTTTTTTTTTTTTTTTTTTTTTTTTTTTTTTTTTTTTGATGGTAGCCACCATGACAGGTCTTGCTGTGTAACTTGGCTGCAAGCTGTCATGGTGAGTAATCTGGCTTTAGAGCCGTGCTCCGTTTTTCCCTCCCTGTGCTGGCCCTCCCCTCCCCCACTGAGATGTGCCTGCTCCTTTGGTTCCAGTGAGGAAGCTTTGAAGCCCGGCTAAACCCATCGGGCAGAGTTAAGTCTTCTGAGCCAGCTTTGTCCCTGCTCACATTTGAAAGCTAATCTGCCTGCAGAAGTGGTGGGGGCTTGGTGGGGGGCACTCTTGGCAGGAACATTAAAAATGGCATGCTGACTCGTGGGTGAGATCTGCAGCTGGGGAAGGATACCAGGTTGAGATCTGCCTTCTAGGCTCTGCTCTTTGTCTGGACAGCTCCACACTTCAGAGGAGACCCAGAATCTTGCTTCTGAGGGTCTGCTTTCCCTTCAGCTGGTTTTTGAACGCTGTCAGGAGAGCTGGAGAGGTCCTGGGTGCACAATGAGTTGTGTTTCTGTTTCAGGCTTGCTCTCTACCACTGGGAGCTTTCTGCATCAGGACCCTGCAGAGGGTGCTGTTTTGGTGGCTTGAGGTAATGGATGTTTGTCCCAGGAGAAGGCAGCTGGGGTTTCTGTTTTCAGGGACTTTGCATCTGCTGTAAGGATCCTTGCAAAAATGTATTCAGATTGACTAGGCTGCTTTCCATACAGACAGATTCTGTCCCCTCTCCTGTGCTCTCATTACCTACTGAGACAGTCTCCATTTTGAGAGTCTGTGTGTGTGTGTGTGTGTGTGTGTGTGTGTGTGTGTGTGTGTGTGACACTATTCTTGAATGTGGAGGTCAGAGATGGAGTTCAGGTGTCTTCCTCTTCTACACTTACTTATTTTTGAGACGGGGTCTTACCATTCAACTATACTGAAGTATGCTGTTCCAGTTGGACTGGTGGTGGTCCAGGGAGCCCCTGGGATCTGTCTCTCTCTGCAACCCTATCTCTGCAGTTATGTGGGTGAGCCACAACATCTGGCTTTTTACATGGGCTTTTGGCATCTGAACTTAGGCCCTTCAAATTCTGAAGCAAGTGTTTTATGAGTTGAGCCATCCCCTATTCCTTTAAACTTTCGATGAAGTAGATAGAATTGTTCAAACTCCATGTTTTCAACAATTTCCCATCAGTGATAGAGTATTTGTTTAGCATGCATAAGACCTTGGGTTTAATCGTTAGCACCATAACAATAAATAAATAAATAAATAAATAAATAAATAAATAAAATTCAGCATGTGTTGTGATTAATTTGTGATCAATTCGTGAGTGTTGCCTCTTACCTTTTCACTCAGTAGGAGGGTGTTCCCCCACCCCCAGCCCCCATGACTGCTTTACTGTAGTCTTTCCTCTTTTGTGAACAATCCTGCATAAGTCTCCTGTAGGAGTTTCTCTGGAGTGGCCACAGCAGACCCCCTGAAAGCCTTTTAGCATCAGGCATTTCCATGCACTTGCAGATAGATCCCTGGCCTCTCTGCTGTGCTGGCCCCTGTGTGCTTGAGCACTACAGAAGGAGAGTTGTTTCCAGGGTGGGTGCATCCATTGACATTCCCAGTGGCTCTCAATTGATAACCAGCAGGTGTGAGATGCTGGGCTGCCTCACCTAGTAGACAGACATCTTTTAACATGTTAATTAACCATTCTTTCTCTGTTTTGTATCAGATCTACTTTTCTATTGATTTGGGTTTTTTTCATTTTTTGTTGTTTTTATTTTGTGGGTTTTTTTTTTTTTTTGTTACTTTTTAGTTTTATGTTTGTGTACTAATTTGTTGGCAGTTGAATGCACCATCAACACTGTTTATAGCTTCCAGTTTGAAGTTGTGTTTGTTTTTATTTTCTTTGTGGAATCTTTAGATAAACAGAAAAACAACTTTGCTGGCTTCTTTTGTTAAATTGGAGTTTCTCTATTATTTCATGGTACCCTCACATCCTAGTAATTTTACAATGCCTGCTATCACATGGGCACTCAGGAACTGCTGACTTAAGTGACGAGAAGCTTTTATGTTTCTCAAAGTTTTTGTTCATGTATTTAAGTCCTGAATACATGTGGATTATTATTCGTGTTTGGCACAGGACAGAACTCTGATTTTTTTTCCTCCTGTGTATTCTAGCTTCATTGATTAGATATCTTCCCTCCACAGATACATGATACTACTTAGATTTTCATATGTGCCTGGGTCTTTTTTTTATGTGGGTTACCGTAACTTTCTAAGTCTCCATGGTAAGGCAAGTCTCTTGTTTTTCAAGAGAGTTTGGTCCTTCTTGGCCCCATGTTCGCCTACATAAATGCTGGAATCAGTTTACATAGTTTTTACCTGAAATCAGTCAGTACCCTTTCCTTGTCCCACACTATTGGCATTTTAATTAGCTTTTCTTTAATTGAGTGTGTTTATCAACTCTGGAGGATTTCATCTCTCTGTTTATTTGTGAATGTGAATTATGTAAATTGTATTCAAGTCTTTCAATCCATGAATAGTTGCTATTCCTTTACACGCTAAATCATCTTTAATGTCAGGGGTTGTTTGGTGATGTTTGAAGGTCTTACCCACCATTTGTTAAGCAAAGACTTCTGGACTTTTCTCCACTTTGCCTAATCCCCAGGGTTTGCCTACTCCGCCTGTACTGAGTACATATGGAAGTCAGAGAGGACCCACAGCTACCCCTCGGCACTGTGTGGTGATGGAAGGTGATACCAAGATACTTGATGGGGTATCATGTGGGGCGTGGCCTGGTTGACTTACCTGTTCCAATGCCTGATGGGAACATCCAGGGCTATCTCATTTTGCCTCTGAGGAGATGAAGGCCTGAGGAGGAGGGATTTTGCCTCGGGTTGCTAGGTTAGCAGTGGTGGAGCTGAGATATGAACTCAGTCAGTTGAACCTTAAAGCCCACGTTCTTTTTTTGACCTTGTCCGGGAAGTCATCTTGATGCAACTCCTCTCCCCAGTCAGCTTCCAGTTGTGCTTTTTTCTTGGGTCTGTGCTGGACACTGTGTGGTCCTGTAGTGACAGGGGTAGTTTGCACACATGTGGTATGATTCAGTTGACAGCTTGTTCTCTCCTCCCAGCCACAGCTCCAGAAAGTGGGATAGAAAATAGCCACATGTGGTCTTTAGGGGCTTTTGCGGTAGTCAGTTGTATGCAGTATAAGCTTCACGAGACACTTCGTACTTCTTTACGAGAATATTCAAGAAAAAAAAAATACTGCTTTCCCGTCTCCCCACGGCATAACTACATGCCAGTTACCTCAATACAATGGGATTTACTCTCAGAGCCATTCAGTTTTTGCTTTTGTGTTTTTGCCTCTGACCCCCACCCCCCCTGCTAATATCTACCTACTTGCCTTTTCAAGAGCTTAGGTTTGTCTTACAACTTTGTCTTGCTCACTCATAGAATGTATTCAATGCATGCATGTTGGCTCATAGCTGGACAGCAGGCTACACAGTAGTGGTAGGCAAGGGACATGGTCTGCTATGGGTCACATCCTTTAAATAGCTATTCGGACTCATCTGAGGAGAGATTCCTCCTGGGGGTAGGGTACCTCTGGCCTCAAACTGGCATAACCCTTTAGCCAACAGGATTCCCACAGATATTCCCTTTGGGGCTCATCCTCCAGAGTTGCCTGTATAGAATATGCAGCCACATGCACTTTTGGGTTCTAGAAAGTACCACTGCCTCCACTACTTCATTTCCAGAGCTACTGACTCTGCTGGGCAGGCTGCCGGACTGACTCTCTTGCCTTGAAGTCTGGCTTTGGGGCCTTTGGTGCAGGCCCTGAGCTTCTCACTGCATGGTAATTGCTGAGAACATGGAGAGCCTGCCTGCTGTTCTCTGCCCCAGTGTCTGTGTTTGTGGGGAGTCAGAATTAACTACAGTGGCCGGATCCATGGCTCTGGTCAGGTTAGGAGTTGGTTATGAGAAACTTTCAAAAGGGGAAATAGGATTAGACTTGCCTTTACATAGACAGGAGGCCAGGCTGATGGCTGAATTCTGTGTCCCTCTAGGTTAGACTCTCAGACTGTATGTGAGGGACACCCCTAGGTCAGCACAGATACCCTCGTCCCCAGTCCTGTTTGATCATATGCTAGCTTGGCTCCTTGTATTCTCCCAGGCTCCATATGGCCTGTACTTAAGTGACCCTGGCTGGGTGGGATGTGCTCTGGCATACCACTCATCTTCCTTGAGCCCTGGTGTCGGAGTAGATTACATATTTGTAGGCAAAGCCACTAACAGTCTAAAGACAGGGGCCAGCATATTAGGGTTCTGAGGACTTGCACCCACATTTCAGGCTGCTGTTTTCTTATCTTAGTCTCTGTGAGGGTGGGACATTTTAAAAATAAGGTCACTAATCCCACTCCTGAGGGCTTTACCCTCATAGCCTAGTCACCCTGCCTTCTTACACTGTCACATTGGGGTTAAGATTTCAACCCATGTGAATTTTGAGGGGGAAACAGAAATTCAGTTCAAAGCCTGAACTGTGTATACATATATGTGAGCACATGCATATATGTCATATATTTACTTGGGTATGAAACATCTGACACTGTACAATATATGTATGTGTGCGTGTGAGTGTAAATGTAAATCTCTCACTATAAGTTACAGGCTTCTTGCAGTTTACTCCATGAGTGTGTATGGCTTTGGGGCATAAGCTGCTATCTTGTAAGCATCTGCATCTGGACTCTAGATGTGCCAAAGCTCTCAGGCTGAAGCAGCACACCCTCTCCTTAGGAAAACACCCCTGGATTGAACAGTCTAAGAACAAATCCCAGCGGTGCTGTTCAGCAGCCAGGGTGCAGTGCAGAACATTTGTTTCTTTCTGGCCCAACATCTTCATCTTTGGGGATCAGCACCTCATTCTCCTCTCTAGGGATCTTCCTCAGTCTGTGAAAGGATGCAGGAGTTCACAGGTCCGGAAGGAAAGCTGAGCCATAGGCCACGGTGGGCAGGAACCACGACTGTCTTGGTACTGAGTATCAGGGTCCTGATGGGCTGACCCCTGGCACTGTTGGATGGGTGTGTTCCTGTTGCTTTGTGTTTCATTGTCGGGAGTCAGCCTCCTAGGAGGGGGTCTGGCATGGCCCCGTGCTCAGCCTTGCCACTTGAGCAGAGTGCCTTGGTTGGAGGAGACCTTCCACACTGGGGTGGTGGTGAATTCCCCAAAGGAGATTGATAGTATGGACGTCAACAAACGAGAGAGGGCAGCTGGCCAGCCAAGCCACAGATGCTAGCTGCAGCGATTCACCTCTGAATGCATGTGACACTAGGCCGATAGGCCCTGATCATCCCTGAGATCAGCCCTCTTCATCCTTTGAGAGGCCGGGAGTGGAGAGGGAGGCTGAGACCCAGAAGGGAGCGGGCCGGCTATTGGCTGTTTTACAGTCTGGGCCTCCCCGACCTGCCTCTGGGTGGGAAATAGCTCCAGTATTAGCTCCTACTTGTGTTTGTTGCTCTGCTGGGATGTGCACATGGTCTGAGTCCCACAGAGGAGGGTGTTTTTAGGGCCCCTCAAACTAGGACACCTTTTGGAGGGCAATTCCTTATAAACCAGTATTGCAGATCCTGGTACCTTAACTCCTTCTCCACAGCCATTCCTGGTGTTCACCCCTAGGTCAGTTCAGGGCACTGCTTTTTACAGTCCTGCCCTGGGGCCCTTGAACATGCCTTACAGCTGACCCTCTGCAGTCCTAGTGTGTGCTCAGCGACAGAACCATCAGTCCTGATGGGTGGGTGCTGTAGCACAGCAAAGCCTGAGGACTAGAGGGGATACAAGGCCTCTTAGGAGGACCCCACCCATCTTTAACTCACTAGTCTGGAAGGTGGTATAGCCCACCAGTAAAAGCTGGTGCTTATAGTCTGTTAGGTAAAGCCATCCTTCCTCCATAGATCCCCAGAGTCAGAACCTCCGTTTTCCTTCTTTCTTTGTGAGGCAGCAGGGCGTGGATGGTCCGAGTCTTGTCTAAGCTCCCACATACTGTCCCCCACACATAGGCGGACCTCATTGCTGCATGTATCACTGCACAACCCATGTGATTCCTTGCTTGCTCTGGCTTCATGAGGCTCAGTAGTTACGTTCTTTGGTCAGGATCATCTTGTTCATTTTCTCTCTCATCTTGATGGCCCATTGAATTTGGGTCTCTAGAAATCATTTTTGGAAGTGAGGGCAAAGCCACTAGAGGTGTAGTTCTCGACCCATGCTGTGAGTTGAGCGCCTTTCGGGGTCGAATGACCCTTTCTCAGGGGTCACCTACCAAACGTCCTGCACATCAGATATTTACATTACAATACATAACTGGCAAATTACAATTACGAAGTAGCAAGGAACTAATGATCTTATGGCTGGGCTCACCCCAACATGAGGAGCTGTGTTAAAGGGGCCACAGCGTGAGGGAAGTTGAGAACTGCTGTACCAAAGTCTGGTGTCAGGACAGCCTGAAAGCCTGAAGTGTGAGAGAAGCCACTGGGGAGCAGCGGTGGCTTGGGGCAGGGCCATATGGTCGGAGCCTGGCAGAGTTGTGGGGTTTAGCTACCCCTGTGGAGGCAAGGAGAGGCAGCCTCCTGGGCTTAGTGGGGAGGGAAGTCTGAAATCAGCAGGGCGAGGCCAGATGTCACTTCTGTCTTACTGCTGTCACAGATACAAGAATAAGGGGCCGCTTAGAGGTGAGAGGGGAGAGAAGGGTGTGCGGTCTGCACAGTCGCTGCACTCTTGCCTGTCGTGGAGGTCAGAGGTCATGTCTGAGTACCAGCTGCTGCTCCTGCCCTCTGACAGTAGGAGGTCTGCTCAGCAGATGCTAAAGGGCAGGGAGGGAAGGCCCTCAGGGTCTGGAGGATCAAGAAGTGGGAAATAGGAGGCCCACGGGTGAGGGGACTGTGGGTGGGCAGGAACAGTGGGATTTGTGGCACTGTGGGCAGGCAGAAAAATCAGGCCAGTGAGGAAGCCAGAGAAGGGTGAAAGCAAAGGTCAGGACGTTCTGTGAGTGCAAGGATGCTCAGGACCTGGGGGTTGGCTGGTTGGAGAAATCCCTTCCAGATGAAGATGACATTGGGGATGGCTCTGTTGCTGAGGGAGAGGTCAGGACAGCAAGGTGACTGTCCGGGCGCTGGATGAGAGGCCTTCTCAGGAGAGCACAGTGGTGGATGGCGAGGCTCTTGTGCCTTTAGCCTGCCTTAGGAAGCCAGGGGCATCCTGAAGCCCGGCTCTGCCCACTCCTTCTCAAGGGAAGTAGTTCATGCTTGTGGCACAAGCCCATCGGACCCAAATCAGAGTGACAGCTTGTCAAGCTGATGATCCCGAGCTCCACAGCAGCTCTGTGATGTCCAAGCCATTTAGGACACCCTGCCTGACTGGTCCCTGCTGCCTGCAGGGAGGCCGGGGTATAGCTAGGAGGGTGGGGAGGAAGGTAGATAGATGCCTTCAGGAGAGGAGCATAGCTTACAAGGTGTTCCATTTGTTACCATTTATGGCAGGCATGAGAGACACCCGCCCTCCTCTCCCCTCCCTTCTCCACATCTCCTTCCCTCCCTCTTTTTCCTCCTCAGCCTACCCCCCTCAGGGCCCCTTGTCTCAGCCTCCTGCTGAGAGGAGGGGGTCTGTGTGGAAAGTGCATGCTTCTCAGAAGGTTGTGGAGGGTCTGAATCAGAGCCGGGGGAGGAATATTGACAAGGTTCTCAGCCTTGCTGATTCCTTCCCTCCTCTCCGAAATGGCAACAGCTCTCAACCTGTTGGGGTGGGTGGGGCAGCGTGGGCACCCAGCCAGCAGCCTGGGAGGTTTTGGTCCCCAGCCACTAATCAGTTGTTCCCTCCCCACTGCCAGAGAAAAGGGACTGTCGTACAACATGCAGCCAGGTAACTTGTGGGGAGGAGCCAGGGATTGATCCAGACACCTGTTTTCTTGTCCTAAGTATGTTGCCAGCTAGCTGTCTGTCCCAAGATGAGCCGCTATCTGGGCCTCAGTTTCCTGGGGTAGGGTTCTTGCCTCAGGCTCTCATGTTCTGGACTTTTTGTGCCCTTGCTTCTCATTTCACAGCAGTCTCAGCTGGGTCATGGACCAGGGTGGTAAGTCTTTCATCCCTCACATGTGGTCAAGCTGGAGCCCAGGGCAAGGGGTCAGGCTGCTAGACAGGCCTGTGACATGACATGTGCATAGGATAACCCACTGCCTGAGAATTGAGAAGCTGACCCAGATTCTTGCTATGCCAGGAGCTCACAGTGCCGGGAGAACAGCTGCTCTGGTGCTGGCCTGGGTCAGAGACAGGAGCTCCTAAGGCTCCAGCTAGACGCATCCCTGAGGGCTTAGCAGAGAGAATTGTCCCTCCACCCCAGTTCCCACAGCAGAGTGGGAAGGAAAGGAAGTTTGTCTGTAAGAGATGGGGACTCCACCTCACCATGGTGAGTGGGTTTTACCCTGCCCCCATGCCTGGGAGGGCTGTCACACCAACGGAGCAGCTAATGAGGGGGCGGGCTGCTTTATTAAGCATCCTTACTAGGAGCTCGCTCTTGTTTGACACAGGAACTGTGGCGGCTCCCTTCCTATTGTTAGAAGCTGTAATTGCAATTGTTCTAATTCCTCCCTCTAGCCGTCATCATTAGGAAGGGTTTTCTTTTCCTTCCAGCTTTTCTCAAATCCCTAAATTATAAGTGTCTTCTTTCTCGCCCCTTGCACTACCTGGCCTTCACTGGCTCTGCCTCTTCACCTGCCCATGGCTATGTAGGGTAGCCTGACACCCAGCCGTCTCTTCCCTCCTCTTCTATAATGAAATGGCTCTGGCTTGTGCTCTCAGCTGCTACCCAGTTTCCCCAACAAACAAAAACCCCACCAAACACATGGCTCAGTGCCAGGGCTGTTCCATATATGTGTGGCACAACATGGAAATGGAGGTCACAAGACAGCTTGCAAGAGCTTCCCCTCCTCCCCTCCCACATGGGGATTTTAGGGATAGACTCAGGACATCATCAGCCTTGGCAGCAAGTGACTTTATCCGCTGACCCATCTTGCAGGTTTGCAAAGGCTGCTTCTTGTCTGTCTTAATCTCTCAGTGTAAGGAGAGATCCCATCATAACAGCTCGTCACCTTTGCCGTCCAGGTCTTCCTCTGCTCCTCAGAGCTCTGCTTCTGGCCTCTTTTGACTTTATCATAAGGAGCATGGGTTGGGAGAGAGCCTTAAGCAGAGGTGGGAAGACAGGCTCCCCTCCAGCTCTGCCTTTGCTTCCCAGTGAGGATCTGTGACTTCGGTCTTTTGTACATAAGATGAAACTCAAACCTTAGCCCTTGCCTGCCCAGCCTGGGAGAACTGTGGGGAGGCTGCATTGGAGTGATGTTCATGAAGGTTCCCCGACCTCCACTAAGGACTTTGCTAATTAATGAGGAGCGTGATTCTGTTGCCTGGCCTCCCTTGCCGTGTTCAGCATCACCTTTCTTTCTTACCACTTCTGAGGTGGGCGCAGAGCTGACAGTTTGTTCCATGGGGCATTCCTCTACCCGGCCAGCAGCGGAAGCCTGTGATCGACTGAGTTATGAGTGCAACTCCTGTTATTACAGATTTCAGAGCTTGGCTGTTGTCACTCAGAGGCCAGCATTTGAGAGCTTATTGATAAGAAGATCTTCCAGTTTGTTTCTGTTGCTGTGATAAGACTGACCAGCATCATCTTGGGGAGGAAAGGGTTTATTTGGCTTATGCTTCCAAGTCATTCCTTCATTGAGGGAAGTCAGGTCAGGAATGAAACAGAAACCACGTTACTACTGGCTTATGATTGGCCAGCTTTCTTACCCAGCCCCACCCACCTCTCTGGTGATGGTGCCACTCATAGTGGGCTGAACCCTTCCACATCAATTAAGACAACCTCTTGCAGACATGGTCAAAGGCCAAGGTGATCTGGGCAATAACTCACTTGAGGCTTCTTTTTCCCAGGTGATTCTAGACTGTGTCAGGCTGGCAATAAAAAATCAACCAGCACAAAAGGAATCTGATTTATTTAAGAACTGACATCTTGGGAGATTGGTGGGGCTATGACCTCGTTGGTTCATCTCTGAGGGTCTCAAGGTACCAAGGACCAAGGTAAAGCAGCTGCATTCACAGCAAGATATCAACCATCCAAAGTGTGTGTTTCTTTATTTTTATTTTGTTGGAACATCATAATTTACCTTGACCTCCTACAGCCGGTCTCATATTTTCTGAAAACAGATATATTACTTTTCTGCAAATTCAAGCCTCGCAGCCATTTGCATGTTTTGTGTTGGTTGATAAACAGAACTGCAGACTAAGAGAAAAGTGTTACAAAGGCCACCAGATGTTCCAGGTTCTGTAAATCTAAAGAGAGATTGTTTAGCAGTTAGCAACTTAATCAGGTGAGAATTCGCTTTGGAATTTCAAAAGCAAAGCAAAAGGGAGCCCATGAAAAGTGAGTTTGTCCTCCTGGTCACACCCATCAAAGGATCAGCCACTGTTAACTGTGTTCATGGGCGCCATAATGTTTGATACTTCTGGGAGTCTCTTCGTCCCCATCACTTCCAGCTTCCCTCAGTACAGTCTTCTATCTGAGGGGAGAGTGTGAGCCATGGCGGTACAGATCTTTCTTAGTCTGGATGATGTGTTCAGGCGTTTTCTTCCTGGTTGAGGCTTTTCTAGACAGCCATGGGAACCCCTGTGTGTTTCCAGGGCCTGGTCTCCATTCCTTCCTAGACAGGGAAGTGACTTCAGTCAGTGGCCGGGGCCTTTCTGCCCCAGCTGCAGCCCTAGGGCTGATCAGCCAACCCTGATGTCTGGTGCTTTGATTGACAGGCACTGGAACAAATTTGCTAGCGTAGGTTTATCTGCCCTGAGGGGGATACTGGAGCCAGGCAGATTCCTGCTTTAACCATGTGATATGGCAGTAGGTTCTGTAAGCTGGAATTCATCAGGATTCTCACTTGCCCCCGTCACTATGGATCTCTTTTCTGTCCCTCAGAGACAGACTGATGGTAGGGGGTCTTTATGGAACCACTGCTGTCCAGAAGGGTAGGAGAGCCTTTCCTGCTTCAATCCTCCCCCACTTAATGGGTTTCAGGGCTGCCCGTTCTCCTTGCGGAATTTCCTTGGGATAAACAGCCTTATTTGGCCTTTGGGAAACTGAGTCACAGAGAAGGAAAGGGACACTTCCATCCAGATCACAGTACAACAGCGTCTGCTTGTCTAGGTGGAGGCTGCAGGGCCCAACATCACTATGGTGCTCACGGAAGCTCACTGAGATAGTAATCACGGGTTTCTGGCTTCTAAGGTTCCTAAGGTTCCTAAGGGTTTAGCTGCCACCCCTCCCTTCTTTCCAAGAAACATGTAGAGGTTGGTGAGTGGGACAGATGGGAAACTGTCCCCAGGCCTTGACCTTAGTTAGTCATAGGTTCCCTTTGTGGTGGGCCAGGCCAGCTTATGTTCTGCAGAAGCTGAGCTCTCTGAGTGGCCTCTGCATTGTGTGGGGAAGGGCTGGCCGGGGAGGGGCCTGGAGTGCTGGTGAAGACCCTCTCAGAGTAGCCTTGCTGGTTTGTTATTTGCTGTGTATCCTTATCTCTTCCTACCATTCTTTAAATGTTACCATTACTGTGTGGATTAGCTATTTTCTGTTGCTGTGGTAAAACACTATGGCCAAGGTAAGTTATAAAATGTTTGGGTTTGTAGTTCTGGAAGGTTAGATTCCATGATGGTAGGCATGGCAGCAGGAGTGGGAAGCTGAGGGCTTGCAAACATGAGGTGTAGGAGGTAGGGTAAGAGAAAGAAGGGAGGATGGAGAGAGGAAGGGGGAAAGGGAAGACAGATCCACTAGACTCTTTAAATTCTCAAATTCCACCCCCAGCTAATACTCCCTCCAGCAAGGCCACACCTCCTAAGCTTACCCAACCGGCTTCTCCAACTGGGGGACCAAATATTCAAATGCCAAGACTGTGTGAGACATCTGTCTTTCAAACCATCACATTGTGTAACTGTGTGTGTATGGTGAGTATGAATGCCTCTGCGTGCATACACCATGGAGGTTCTGGGGATCCAACTGGAGTGCTCAGGCCTTCACAGCAAGTACTTTCACTTGCTAAGCCACCCCCACCCCCACCCCCCATGCCCCACTCCTGCATTTTCCTTTCTCACTTTCGTGTTCCATACTTCGTGTTTCTGTCTTAGTGCCTTGGCTTTGTATCTTTTGCACTGTAAACTCAGTAAACTTCTTTTCTTCATAAAGTCAGCCTACCTGAGGTGTTTTGTTACAGTAACAGAAGAGGGACTGATGAGGTTCTTAATTCTTGTGTCTGCATGTGGGTTTATGTACACAAGCCAGGTGGAAGCCACAGGTATCAGATCCACTTGGAGCTGGAGGTACACAGTTCTGAGCTGCCCAGTGTGGGCACTGAGAACCCAGCTCGGGTCCTTCGTAAGAGCGGGGCCTCCTTTGACCACTGGTACATTTCTCTGGCCCAATTTGTTTAACTTTTTACAAGCCGTGACTTTATCATCTGAAAAATTGGATGATACAGATTGGTACTCTCAGGCTAGTCTGAGGAATAACTGAAGTGCTCTGTGAAGAGGCTTGACTCAGTGGCACCTGGCAGATGTGTTGGGTCCTGGGTTTTTCAGATGAGAGGTGGTGTGGCCAGGCTCCCTGGCAGGACAGCATTGGGAGAATGCATTCAGACTTAAGGTGTGGGTACCTGCTTTCTGCTTTTTGTCTCCACTTCCTCAGTTGGGCTCTCCTGTGGCTTTCTCTTGGGCAGGAAAGACTAGGACTTCAGGCTCCCCCATTTTCCTTCAGGATAGGGAGTGGGACAAGAGATAGATGAGGGATTATCTAGGAGATCATAGCCTGCGACAAAGACACCATGATGATGAGGGGAAAAGAAAGGTCAAATGTGGGGTGTTGTGTGCTTTTTTTCCTTGGGTCTATGTGTTAAGATAGATTGGGCCTTTCTTGCTGAGATCTCTTGAGGAGACCCACCATGAGCCACACTTCCAGGGCCCTGGGCAGGGTGAGTGAGCCTGTGAAGGGCCCCAGCTTCTCTACCTGGCCTTTTAAGGTCATCCCCTGGAATGCCTGGCTACCCCCTCTGGCCTTGTCAGAGATGAGTAGAAGGCAAAAGCAAGCCCTGGGAACAGAAATGAGGGAGGGGTGGAGGAAAAGAAGAGGGGAGAGTTGGGGATGGAAGGGACAATGCCGCAGGCCGAGCTCATGAGGTGGCCATTGTGGCTGCCTCAGGTAGCTGGCAGTGGTGCCTGAGCCTGCCAGGTTGGTGCCTCAGGCCCCTTGCCTTCCTGCCTGTGGTGATTAAGACATCACCAGCTGCTGTGTTCACAGCTCTGCTGCCAATAACAGATGCATCTGGCTGGAATCTGGGTCATTAAAAAAATACCCTGATATTTCTCTTCCTCCTTCACCCTCCCCCGCCCCTGTAAGTCCAGACCCTAGCCTGGAGCTGGAGCCCCCAGAAGAGGGAGGTCAGGAGGTGGAGGGAGCCTGGTGGGGCTTGTTGGCTGTCAGGGCCACTCAGTTAGCCAGATAGCTATTCTGGCTGGATGTCTGGTCGTTGCTGTGTCTGTGGCATTGTGCAGTGAAGGTCTTAATGAAGGGTGGCGTGCCAAGGCTCTTCCCTCCTGCCATGCTTGGGGAGGCTGGACACTGTAGCATCTGAGACAGCATCCATGAGGATCGGTGGGTGTGTAACACGTTTGACTCCTATCACCAATGGTTGTGATAGAGCAGGGACACAGGGCCTCCTGAGATTCTGTTTCCTCCTGTGAGCAGTGACGATGGTGTGCAGCTTTCCTGTGGACTGTGAGCGGCCATGCAAGAAGTGTTCCAGCCTGGCACTTCACAATGGGTAGCTGTTCCATTTGTCATTGTGATGAGTTTGTCCCTGTTGAATGTACCTTGTAAGAGAGCTGTTTGCAATTGGCCACTGTGCCACCCCCACTCAGCCACCATATTCATTGTACCATGCTGTACGTGTATGTGTTGGTTGCTTATCTGAGACCAGACATGTGGATAGAGGATGCCACTTAGGGGAAACTGATTCAAGCCAAGCTGGCAGCTTCCTAATGCTGTGATCCTTTGAAGACTCCAGAGATCTGCTTGTACATTTTTCTCTGGGCCTTGGGGATAAGCAAGGAAGGGTGGGAGGATGATGGATGGGTTGATAAAAAAGGGAATGGGTAAGTATGAACACTGAAAGGGACTCAGCAGGGACCTAAGAAACTTGTCTGCATGGACCCTGCTCTAAGTGGGTTAGCCATGTTGTCAGCCTTCCATACCCGTCACGACCTTATTTCCTGTTTTTGCACCAGCCTGAGAACAGATCCATCCATCCATCCACCCACCCACCCATCTACCCACTTACCCATACACACACTGGTCCACCCAGCCATCCATGTATTTGCCCATCTGCCCATCTATCCATCCATCCATCCATCCATCCATCCATCCATCCATCCACTCATGAATCTATTTATCCATCTGCCCATCCATCTATTTGTCCATCCATCCATCCATCCATCCATCCATCCATCCATCCATCCATCCACTTACTCATGTACACACTGGTCCATCCACCCAACCATCCAGGTATCTGCCTATCTGCCCACCTATCCATCCATCCATCCATCCATCCATCCATCCATCCATCCACCCATCCACCTACCCATTTACCCCATCCATCTGTCTATCCTTTCATCTGCCCATCCATCCATCCATCCATCCATCCATCCATCCATCCATCCGTCCGTCCGTCCATCCATCTACATAACCACTCATCCAGTCACCCATTCACTTGTTTACTCCAGTCATTCCTTATATACTTACTTATATTAAAAAAGACAAACCAAGTCTACAGCAGTCCTTAGCCTGTCACGGCTGTTCTGCCTTCATATAGTCAGGATGCTTTGTGTTGAAGGTACTATTACAAATATCTGAACACTAATCAAAGCTTTTTTCTTGATGTCATAAGACTTGCTGTTCAAGGGTAATTGGGCAAGAACATATTGGAAAGGTGGTGATGGCTGCCTGGGGTGCTCTGCTATGGACACATTGCTCTTGAGCCAGGCAGAGTTCTGTGCTGTCTTTTCCTGAAAATTTCTCCAAATAAACATCTGTTGGACTTTGAATGTGTTCAGGGGCGGTGCTGAGCTTAGCCTTGCCAGGACACGGCAGGGAACCACATAGCACAGCAGCCTGAGAGCAGTGCACGAGTAGTGGTCTTCACGTCTGCGCACAAGGCTCTGTCCCAACTTGGTAAGGCCTGGTGGGTCCTGCGGCATCCAGGGTGGATGCACACAGGTCCTGGATGTCCAGAGTTGGTAGCAGCCATGGGCAGGTTGTCAGGCTGGATCCTGACAGTGGCAGAGGACCGTGGGTACTTCCAGGGCATTTACCAATACAGACTCAGGCCCTGGGCCTTCCCAGTGTCAGGCCAGTTGACCATCCTGGCTTCACAGAAATGCTTCTAGATGAATGTACTGGGGTTCTGGCCCTTAACCTCCGTCTGTTCCTAAAGCGATAACCTCTCTGGAGCTTGTGGCTACTGAGAGATGCTGATGGGACTGTGATGGGAAGGCAATGGGCACCTCCCGCTGTGTCCTGGCGTTTCCCATGAGCATGCCTGATGCAAGGTCCATTTCCAGTGCATCCTTTAGTAAGCATGAACCAGTCTGGGGCAGAAGCTGAGGTTCAGCAGACCTGGCTTTCCCAAGTCCTTGTTTTCCCCATGATTTGGCTTTCTCCTTACCTGGTGCAAGGGCCTTGGACTAGCTGATCTCTCTTCACTGTCTCAATACAGGATTTCTGCTTCAGGGATGCTCAGGGTCTCAGTCACAGCTCAGCCTATGTAGATGTCCACGGTACCCAGACAGAGGAGTAGAATGTGGGCAGGTTACAACCTGCAGGGGCCAGATGCCCTGGATGCCCTCCCTTGTCTATTAACTCTCCATTAACATGCGGCAGTGGCGTTGCTGTTAACAGTTTGATTTATGTCACTGAAGGTTTTGCTTACAAATTAGAAGCTGCTATTTTGCTAAGTCGGCTTTCAGATCGATGCAGAGTAATTGCAGTACATGGGTAGCTGGGCGATATTAACATGAAGAGTGTGCTATCATCGTCATCCTTGGGACAAATATGACCAGTCACGGTGAAACTCCACCCCCAACTAAGCTAATCTGAACAGAGCCCACCACCAAGGATGCCAGCCTCAGATGGAGACTGTCAGAGATGCTTCCGTCAAGAGGGAGGTGGGGAGCCATCATATTGTAGTTGTGTGGAGATGGAGAGTAAGGATCTCATCTGCTTTGAGGTCTGTTCTGTCCCTGGCTCCTGAGCTTTCTGTTTTCGTGTAGATTGTTGTATCCAAGCTTTGGTTCGAGATCAACAGCTGCAAGAGCCACCGTGTAGCGCTGTGGTAGCCAGCCATACCTGTGTCTTCTCGCCTTCTATGCCTTCCACCCAGTTACAGTGCCTAGCGAGAGGCCCGTTAACACTGGAGGGTTGATCCAGCAGGGCAGTGACAGCAGCCATAGCTTGTTAGAATGAGTAGCCTAGGGGCTGATGGTCACCAGACTTCCTGATGGCTCTCAGTCTTCTCCACATTGTTAGAAGCACTTGGTAGATTTCAGACAAAATGTGGGTGTTGGGCCCAGTCTTTAGATCTTCTGGTTTAATTGGGGTGCATGCAAGGTAGCCAGGGAACTTACAAGCTCCCTAGAGACTTGCCTATAGCCAGGTTTTAGCTGCCTGTCCTGTTTGTGTTCAGGTAGACTTGAGCTAATGATCTCAGAAAAAAAAATTCTCCCAAATGATAGGCAGAAAGTTCTTCCTTCTGTCTAACTGTAATCTCTAACTTATTTTTACTCTTGTTAGCTGGGAAGTGGGTAGCTGGCCTCTGTATCTTTGTGTGGGGGTGGCAAGTAGCGAAGTCGTGGGCAGGATAGCTGGTTTCCCTTGGGACTCCCACTGACTTTCTGAGGGTCTGAGAGGCTTTCTGTTGGGCACAGACTGAGTACTGAGCTCTGGGTGCTATGCTGAGCACTGTTACCAGCTGCTGACCGTAGCCAGAGCTCTTATAGCCTGGGAAATATCAGAGGAGAACACAGCAGGAGCCACGAGTGTGTCCCTGTATCTTCACATGGGAGGGAGCTTTGATCCAGAGGTTGAAGGAGAGACAAGATGGAGAGATAGAGAGCAGGGAGGCAGAATTAGAACCCAGGCCCACTCTCAATTCAGGGACGAGCGGAAGCTAAGTCCGAGGAAGCTGCAGGCAGATGCCCCTTGAAGCTGCCAGCACGCTCACACGGAGAAGCATCACCATGCTAGGATGACTGTGTGATGGGCTCGGGGAATGACAGCTGTCGGGTCTGCTTTGACGTCAGCACTGGCCTCTGACAGACTTCCCAGTTCTGTTGGCTTCGCTTCAGTGGTGTGTTTCCTGCCTGGGGAAGCAGGTCTGCCGTCTACACACCAGCCCGCCCACCCTGGGGATGGGGTGCTGGAGGAGCTGAGCCATTGCCGAGGTTCTGAGGTATGACGCCCATCACGCTCATCCCTGCGGTGGTCAAAACTCCATTGTTCATTAATCGGTTAGTTCACCAGTTCCTTCGCTGCCTTTGTGTCAAGTTCCATGGTGGGTACAGAAGTACTCAGAACAGGAGGCATAAGAGCTCCCGGGAAGATGCGCAGTCTCGAGCTGGGACCTCTGTGATGCTTTTATCCAACAGAGAGGGTGGAGGTGAGGGCTTAAGGCTAGGACTGTTTTCTCTACCTCCCCCACCCCCCAACATCTTAGCATCTTCCAGGCTCACAGGAAGGTTGGCAGCTAAGGGGATGGCAGCTGAGAGGGTGGGAGGATTCCCTGTCATGTGTGTACACAGGAGGATCCTGGTCCAGCAGGACTCTGAACCTCCGTTAGTAATGAGCTCAGAGGGACCAGGGACACAGGGAGGCATGACCCTGAGTGGAAGAGAGAGAGAGAGAGGGTCTGGGTGGGGGTAGTTTTTGGGTGGCTGCCAAGTGAGGCTAGTCCTGTGGGATGTTGGCCCTTGGCTGCATCCTCAAGGGAAGAGGATGAGTACATCCCATGTGTGTGACTGACTCATTCCTGCTTGTTCCGGAGCTCAGAAGAAATGCCAAACAGGCCCTTGCTACTCTCCTGTCCCTCCCCTCCCCTTCTCCTACTTCCTGTCCTTGGGAGCTAAGAGCTCAAAGACAGGGACCAGCAGTCATCCCAAGGCTAAGAGGTAGGAGAGACTTTCCCCACCTCTGTCTAAATAGATAAGACTGTCTTGTAAAAGTCTGTGACCAGGGTCAGTTCTTATCCCAGGGCCACCAGGCTGAATTCTCAGGTTAGGTGCACAGATGTCTCTCAGCTGGAAGCAGGGGCAGAGTTCTCTCCTTACCCTGCTCCAGGCTGTGGTACGCTGTACTGGGGCCTCTGTACTCGGGTAGTAAGTACCACAGTGGGCCAATCTGAGTGATTGTTTAGTACTGAAAAATTAAATGCAGGAGCTGAAGCCAACAGCAGTTTCCACTAACACAGGGAGACTCGGAGCCACAGAACAGCTTTACAAGTCATCTGCCACACACGTGTCCCTGGCTGAATGTGTCCCCCAAGGCAGTACACAGTCTGAACTGAATCATGCTAGAACTGGGGAGCTGTCTGGGCTGCCTGAGGAGGGCTGCCTCTCAGAGCCAGGGATAGCCCATCTGGAGCCTGGACCTGTGTGATTTGTGCACTGGGGCTTCGGCACCTCTAAAGTTCTAAGTGTGAAGGGATGGAGCCATGTGAGCAGGAAGCTTCCAGGTTAGGGTGACATTTGCATAGTGTCTGGGGAGCAGGCAGCTAATGTCCTCAGCAGTGCTAGGAACCACAGGGACCCATGTGCAGAAGCAGACTGATGTTCGTGCGCACTGCAGGCTGGTTTGTGCACAGACCTCCTTTTGCCCGCCTTCACGCCTCCTCACT
This sequence comes from Arvicanthis niloticus, assembly GCF_011762505.2. Taxonomy (NCBI): domain Eukaryota; kingdom Metazoa; phylum Chordata; class Mammalia; order Rodentia; family Muridae; genus Arvicanthis; species Arvicanthis niloticus. The sequence goes on along the minus strand of NC_047666.1, from coordinate 65,414,964 downwards.
CTCCGTTGTCCCTTGTTGCAGCTGGGCCATGGCTGACCTGTGTAGAGCAAGGGACTGGGGTGTTTGCTTGCAGTTGGGGCCAGGCACCCTTGGAAGGTTAGTGAAGAGGAGAGGAGGAGTGAAAGGTTCCCTTTGGAGCCACAGGCACCCGAGGGTACTTCCTGGTTTAGAAAACACCTTCATCTACATGTCCCGTTTGATCCCTTAAGAACATAGCAAAGACAGCTAATATTTATTGAGGAATTACTGTGATCCATCACATAGCCTACCCTATAGCCTATTCTCAAGTGCTGTGGGCAGAGGGATCAGTGCGTGATGAGGCTGGGGAGTTGCCTCAAACTTCCTGACTGCCTTGGCCCTTGAGCCTGGGTTCTGAACTGCTTTATTTGTGGGGCAGCCTTCTCCTGGCCTTGAACTTTGGACTCTGGGGACCAGGGAAAGCACCCATAGGTGCTTCTTTCTGTGCATGTTTTGGTTTCTCAATTAGCTTTCCCCAGCAAATCTCCTGGATGCCCTTTGCAGGGTTTTTTTTTTTTTTTTTTTTTTTTTCCCTCTGATGGTCAAGCTCTTTCCCCTCCCTCTGGCTGCATAACCTAGCTTCGCCTTGCTGGTAGCTTCTCCCAGGCCCTGCTTGTAGAGTACAGGGTCCAGAGGAACTCGGCTGAGGTTCTTGGTGAGGCTCTCAGAGGTAAAGCTCTGAGATGGACTCAGGGCTAGATAAAGTTAGGCAGCAGACCTGTAGGGGTCCCGCATGGGTAAGGTAAAACCTCCTGTGGCCTCAGCTCACCTAGCAGGTACCTCTGGCCACAGGTGTATTCATTGCTATGACAGAGCCATCTCCAGGCGTCCCACTGTGAGGCCAGCTATCCTGAGCTGGGTGAATCTGCCTCTTGTGTCTGAGAAACAGCCAGGGCTTGGTCCCTGAGCTGGAGGCAAAAACAGAGCAGTGATCTTCTGATTTCTTGGAACTCCTCACTACCTGTTGCTCCGCATGCCTGTTTGGCCATGGATTGGCTGCATGGGAAGCTAAGAGCAGGTTGTGGGCATCCCAGTTCTCTAATATGAGGATGGGTAGCTTTTTTTTTAAAAGGTCAGACTTTGCTGGCAAAAGCCCCTGAAAAGCTGTGGATTCCCGAGGCTTGCTTCTGATGACCAGCTTTTTCTTGCTCTGTGGCAAATCTCCTTTGTTCTTTTCTAACCAGCTCTTTCTTCCTCTTCTTCTTCCTCCCCCTCCTCCTCCTCTTCCTTCCCCCTCTCCTCTTCTTCCTCTTTCTCCTCTTCTTCTCCTCCCTTTTCTCCTCTTCCTCCTCCCTTTTCCTCATAGCCAACAGGTCCCATCCCTTCAGGGACTTCCTCTTATGCTCTGAAATGGATTCCCAAGAGAACATGAAGTCATTATCCCTGCAATGGAGGTTGTTCATTGCCTGCTTCTCAGCCTTTTAGGTCTGTTCTTCTGGCAGGCAGAGCAGCATCGAGGTTCCTCAGTCTCTAGAGACTCCACTTCCTCCCCATAGGGCTCCTAGGAAAGAGCGAGGTAATCGCCCCTCCCATCCCATCCCATCCCACTCTAGAACTTCTCTTTGTGGTATATTCAGTTTTTGCTCCTGGTCCTCAGTTTCGTCAGGAAGTTCCCTGTTTCTTGGAGTACTCACTTGGTCCTTGGGTACTATAGATTCTCTTAAAGATTCATCAGACTCCCATGCTCCCTTTCTGGAGCCCCCACCCCACCCCTTTCTACCCGTTCCTCCTGCCTAGAGAGTCAGGGAGGAGCTGAGGAACTTGGATATGGGGGCTTGTGGATATGAAAGCCCTGTGTGACCTACATAAGCCTCCTGCCAGGGAAAAGAAGGATGTTTCTAATTGGGAACATGGCTTAGTCAAGAGTGCGTGCCTGGATGTGTAAAGAGTGTGAGTTTTTTAAAAATAATTTTAATTTCTCATCAGAGAATGTCGTGCATTCCTTCCTGCTTTCCCCAGCGGAGCCTCTCATCTCTTCCAAAGGCTGAGGAACAGCAGGTGGGACAGTACAGAGTGCAGGGGGATGGAGCAGCTGGGTTTGGGTGGGGTGACCTTGGGCCAAGTCCCAGAGACTCTCTGGATCTTAGGATTTCTATCTATGCGTTTGACCCTAAGAATTCTTCCAGGCCGAGGATTCTGGGTCCACTGTCCACTTCTAATTCCAGATATAATCCAAAATGTCTTTCCCAAGCTAGACCTGGTGCTGGCCTTGGCCCAGGTAGTCCTTGGCCTCCATAGTCCTTGGCCTCAGTCCATGTCACCAGGGAGACATGCCACAGGCTTTTGCTACCAGGGAGTAGCTATCTAGCCAAATACACACATCACAGCTACCTGCTTGCATCCCTTGTCTACCCACCCAAAGGACTAAAGAAATTATTTGTTGGAGTCAGGCTTTGAGCTAGTAAGGGCAGACCAGTGCGTACTCAGGTGAGTTAGCCAGCTAGTGCCAGGGTGGCAGATACTCACTGGAGCTGGGATGGTTCACTCCAGGGCGTGGCAGGTGGCACCTTTAGACGATCTCCCTGCTCAGGTTCTTGTTGTCACGTCCAGAGCCCTTGCTTTTGGGGCTGTTCAGTTTCCAAGTGTCCTCCCACCAGTGCCTTTTCACTTGTAGTTGTATGGTGTGGTTGTCCAGCCAGTGAAGCTAACCACTTGGTCCACCCTCCACATTCCCTGCACCCTGTTGTCCTAACTGCATTTCTGGACTTTTCTTTTTTGTATGACTCTTCTGGGATGAAGATGGCAAACTCCTCTCAGATGCCTTTGCTACTCTGTGGAATGGGGCCACGGCCAGGACCTCTCTGTTCAGGGCTGCAGTTTCAGTGAGTCAGGGCTTTCACAGCCAGGGGTCTGTTCTCTGTGCTTGTCCCTTTCAGGAAATGCCATCTTCTTTAGAAATGTGCTCTCCCCTAAGTGCTAGCTTCCAGGATGACATTTTTATTTTTACCATGAGGTTTGTTTATTTATTTATTTATTTATTTATTTTTAAAAAACCTACTATCAACTCCAGGATGTGAAGCCAGTTTATTTATTTTTTTCACCAAGAGACAAGACAGAGGAAATGAAGCAGTAGTTGTGTGTGTGTGCACGCATTCACATCTCGATAGGGCTGGATGCCACCATCCCTGAGGACTGGAGGTAGCTCTCCTGCCCTGACGCTTGTCCCCCTTCCCTGCTTTCTGCTGCTCCACTGGGGAGTGAGAGGGGGCAAGGCCATGGGAACTCCTGAACTATGAGAAAATCTAACATTTGAGAGACCCAGGTTGGGAATGGAGGCCCCAGGCCCTAGGACCACTGGCCAAACTAGCCATCTCTTCTCCAGCTCCATTACCTGTTGTTCTTTTGAGGGCCTTTAAGCAGCCATTGGCACATCTTCAGCTCTCCAGCGGCCATGGCTGCGGTAAATCAACAGGCTCAGTAAGTTATCAAGGGCAGTCTGATAAACACAAAAGATTATGGTTAAATTGGAAAAGGTGCTTAGATGAAACACTGTGGAATTTGCCACCCACCAGAAGAACTAATTACTACCCATCTGCTTCATCTCTGGCTCATCCCCTGGCCTCTCCCTGCAGAGGGACCTCTCTCTTTATGACATTTTTTTTTTTTTTGCCTTATTTTGGTAATGTAACCACTCATGCGTATCCATGAGCAACACATCCTGCAGTTTGACTTGGCTTCTGCGCTGAATAAAACCGCATGAAGGCATACGCAGCCCTTTGTAGCATTCTCTCTTTTTCTTGTAGCTGTGACAAAATGCCTGATGGAAGAAACTTAAGCCAGAGGTTTCTCTTGACTCACAATCTGTCAGGGTGGAGAAGGCGTGTTGTAGGAGGGAGTGTGGCCATGGTGGCAGGAGCACCAGGCAGCTGCTTGCTGGCATTCCGGTGAGCCACAAAGCGGAGATGGACAGGAAAAGGGGCTGAGCTATAAAGGTCTACCTGAGGGCAACCCAGTTTCTTCTAACTGTGTCTCAGTTATGCTTCTGAAGTTTCTCAGTTTTGTGCTTCTGAAGATTCTGCCACCTCCTGAAACAGTACCACCAGCTGGGGCTCAGGGGTTCGAGCATAGGAGTCTGGGGGGCATCGATGATGCTGTTCTTGGCTGTCAACTTGACTACATCTGGAATTAGCTAAATCCCAAGCAGCCAGGCACACCTATGAGGGACTTTTTCTTCATTAAATCATTTGAAGTAGGAAGATCCAGCTTAATCCAGATCTTTTGCGATGAGAAGTGTCCACCTTTAATCAGAGACACATCTGCTGATAGCCTGAATAAAGAACACAGAACAAAGAAGCTTGCTCTCCCTCTTGCTGGCAAGACCATTCCTTCACTGCCTCAAAGCCTGCTTCATTGGCATTCCGGAACATACTGAAAACCAGCTGAGACATCCAGCCTTGTGGATGGAACAACTACTGGATTCTGGATTCTGGGATCTTCCATTAGTGGACAGCCATTGTTGTACCCCACCACCACACCACACCACACACACACACACACACACACACACACTTCTGTTCCTGTCTTCCATAGGTGGACAGCCATTGTTATACCCCACCACCACACACCACACACACACACACACACACACACACACACACACACACACTTCTGTTCCTGTAGACAGCCCTGACTAACACTAATACAGCATCTTACATCTAAACTGTAGCACTAAGGACTGTGTTTCTGAGTCCTCTACACAGGGCTCGTGTTCATAATTGACTCAGTTTCCCTTTTGTGTAGTCTTTCACTCTGTGTTCGTTGTTTTCAGTCCCTTCTCATGAGCGGAATTGTTGTGAGAATCTTGGCTGTCTCTTTTTTCTGTGCACACGAATGAAAATTTCCCTATGATGTGAACCCAGGAGTAAAATTGCCAGCTCTTGGGCATGAGAACAGTTTCATCCTTTGAAATATATCAGCTCTCAAATATATTAAAAAGCTGTCTAGACCACACTGACTGAGGTCTGTCTGCAGAGGTGCTGCCTTCCTGGCCTGGGAGGTAGCTGTGTCTCTGTAGGGCATAGCTCTAAGGCTGAGTGATAAGCGCTGTGTTCTCCCAATACCCTAGCTCTGGGCCTGTAACACTCTCGACAGAAGTAGGATGAACAGGGTCTCATGGGTATGTGTTGGGCTGGGTATGAGTATGGGTCTGCTTTTCAGTCCTGGAGTCATACCTGACAGTTTCATAAAGGATGACATTTGGCTGAGAGCAGGGATGGAGGGACCAGGCAGGTCTTGCACCAGCTGTGGATGCTGAAAAAGGAGTTGGTGTAATTCCTTTCGATGCCACCCCAGGATTAAATCCTGGCCACCCTTCTGCATCTAGCTTAAATCCCAGTTAGAATGAAAGTCTTCCTGTGTGCCACCCACAGCCACCTTGTCATTCTGTGAGCCTTTCAGATGCAATAATGACTGTATTGATGAGTTAACCGGTTCCTGCCTGAGCACATGCTCTTCTTCCAGATGTGGGTCCCCTCCCCTCAGCCAGACCACCACCAGCCTCTTGAGGCCTTTGCTTCCCACTCCTGTGGACCGCTCCTGCCCCCATCCCATAGTGTCTGGCGCAGTGACAGTACTCAACAGATGCTATCACGAGTTGACTGAGTGCACCTGCTCTGGGACTGGGTGACGGCTGCTTTATCATCCCTCCCATTCCTCGCCTCATGCTAACTCCGAAAAGAACACTCTAAGACCCCTATTACCGGGAGGCTCAGCTATCTTTTATACAAAAGCTTTTAGCTGCCTGTGCAGCGGAGGGGCAAATTGGAGGGCGGTCTGAGCAAAGCATGGAGCAGTTGTCGTGGATCTCCATGTTCACTCTGGGATGAGCCTGTCCCCACTTGTAGCTAGCATTATGCTGGGCAGCATGGAGCACAGAGTCCTGGCAGCTTGGTGAGAAGAAAAAAATATCTCCTCAGCCTCCCAGGCTTTCCCATATTACAGAAGGTGGCTGCAGATACGCAAACCAGAAGGTCAGGGGGCTGTCGCAGTGTACGAGTGAGTGAGGTGATGTTGGGCAGTGAACGAGCACAAGCATGCAACAGGCTGTGGCAGAAGGGCCTGGATCGAGAACCCAGCTGTGTGTGCCAGTGTTCCCTGCTGCTGATGCCCAGGGCCTTCTCAGTCTCCTCATCTATGCAGCTGGGTAAAGCACATTCTTGCCAGGGCAGACCTTGAAGGCACAGATCCTGCTCAAAAAGGTTCCTAATTCCTGGGAGCCTGGTTCCTAGAGTCAGGGTCTCAGTGGGTCAGCACAGATGTGCATAGGATGGGTACAGTCTGTTTTCTTTGGGTGCACTTGAGAAGTACCCGGTGTCATGGTGCTGGCTGCTCACACAGAAAGAAGGGATAGCCCTAGGGCAGCAGTCTAGTGAGGTAGAGCATGCTGAGGCCTCTGTACTCTCCTAGTTCTCCAGTATGGGGAGCAGATACTGGCTCTGAGGCCTGATGGGGCTGGTGGCATGCTTGGCTGCTCCTTTGGCAAGCTGCTGTGTGGAGAACAGCACACTTCCAAGTCTCTAAGACTTGCCCTTGAGATCCCCGCCCCTGCCTGCCCCATCGTGAGCAGCCGCTCTGTGACTCTGAACCAGCTGTTGGGCCTCACCCTGCCGGATGGTGCAAAGAAGACTGTACACACATCTTTAGGGATGGCTGCCAGTATATAGCACTAGTTACCATGTATGGAGTTTTTCTGAGAGAGCCAGACACTTCTTCATGTACTGTTTTAGCAGTGAACCTGACAGAAGGGTGACAGGCTTGCCCCATTACCACTGGGGCAGCTGATACCCAGGGTTGTTATGTACCATGCCCTAGGCTGCAGGGTTGGTGGGTCATAGTGCTGTCCATTCTTTTTGTATCTGCTTCTGAGGTTTGAGCTTGTCCCTGCCACCATATTTATTTCCTAGAAAATAGGATAATCTACAAAGAGCCTCTGGCTTGTAGTTGACTGGGTCTGAAAGTTTCACAGCCTGTGGTATTCACTGAGAGATTAGTTGGGGCTTGCTGGGGCCTGGGGAAAAACGGGTGTGAAGATAGAAAAGAGATAGCCAGTCTCAATCTGTGTTCCCAGACGTTGTAGGAACTCTTCTGTGGGTCCAGGCCTTGATGTGTATTTGGTGACAGGTTGATGGCCCTTTTTCATGCTCCACAGTAAGCAGAGGGAGGGGACACACAAGGGCAGGGATCGTGCTACATGCACCTGAGAGCTTTCCATACGTGACTCTTGCCCTGGAAGCCATTATTGGGCACTCTGTAGGTACCTTGTGCTAGAGAGAGCTTCTGAGACATGCCGTAGGGATGTGGCCCTGCTTATGGAGCATTAGGTTGTCAGAGAAACATACACACGTGCATGGAATGACGAGGAAGGAGCAGCTGAGGCAGTGACAGTGCATGGGGTAGGGATGGGGCTTCCTGAAGTAGAGTACAACCTGGTCACAAGAGAAGAGCTGTGGCAGAAGGTGTCAGGAGAGAGGACTCATCTTGAATGTGTGCCAAGGGCTCATTGGTCAAAATTGTCCTCTCTGTCACACCCTTAAATAGATCCTGTGTGGCTGCTCTCATGGAGGGACAGTGACACAGGTGGCCCTGGGATTTCACTTCTGATAGTTTTCAGTCATAGGCAGGATGGGTGGATGACCATATATGTGACTTGAAACTTACACGGCAGAGTACATGAGGGCCAGAGAAGAGTCTAGGGTGTATACCCCCCCACCCCTCCTAATTATACCATAGCTCCTCTGGTCAGAAGAGACCACAGATATGGCTCTGTTACATCCCCCCCCCCCCAATGGCTCTTAGTCTATCAAAGCTACATGGTCCTGTCCCAGGAGACAGGCTCCCACAGAAGGAGCTCACACCCTTATCCCTCTGTTTTTGCTGTGATCACAGCCTGATGGGGCTGCTGTGTAGAGCCTCTCTGAGCTCTCAGGAGCAGAGGGCAGACTGATGGAATAGACCTTCAGTTTTAGCGGTACCTTCTTTATGCATGGAGAGGGCAGGGCCCACATGTCCCCTCCAGATCCAGAGGTGGGCGTGTGCATGTGCACAGTCCCTCAGGCCACAGCCAGCTGCTGTCTCAAGCAGAAGGGCCTCACAGCACCATCTGCAGCCCATTCCACTGGTATGAATTTTACAAACAACCTTTTTAATCATGTTTATGGACTCGGTGTACATTTGTCGCAGGTTGGGTTTTCTGCGATGATGTAGAGGCTTGGCTGTGAAAGCCAGCAGGTTGAGTTTTTCCATCTCAGCCTCCTGGTGTGGCCTTCCCCTGCTTGCTGTCTCCTAACTGTGTTCAAGAGGACTTCTAGCATGGTCCTTTGTTTGTGCCTGCTGCTAAAGAGTTTACAAAGAGCTTTTGTGTCCTCCATAGAGCAGAGGGGGCTTCACTCTTCTACAGGTAAACAAAGCAGGTTGAGAAAAAAAGCAGTGAGAAGCATCTAAACCAAGCCTTGATCCCTGGTCCCCGACTATGTCCTTTTTGTTCTCAGTCCTCAGGACTCTCACTGTCACCTCCCACCCCATCCTGGGGACACATGCAAGCATTCTGCAGCTGCTGGGGCTAGCCTGCTTGTGCTGAATGTGGTTTGTGGCTTTAGTCTGTCCCCACAGTGTCTTCCCCTCATGTCATTGAGTCAGCGGGGCTGGCTCCTTCTCTATTGGCAGCTAGCAAAGATGAACCCCTAGGGTGCTCTCCCCAGGCAGCCTTGCCCACCCTCCCATGTCTCATGCAGAATCCTGGTCATGGGTCAGGATTCCTAAGGCAGCCTCATGGCCGGGAACCCTAAGTATGTGATTGTAAGTGGCAAGATAGGGGACAGAAGTCAGGTATTGGCAATTTTTTTTTTCATTTTTGTTTGTGTGTGGATTTTGGATATGAAACATCAGTGCAAGCTGGAATGTCTCAGTGAGCAAGGTTTTCAGCGCTTAGCTTCATAACAATTATAAATACGCATTAAAATTTGGGGTAAATGGCTTGAAGCAGGGCCTGGAGGCAGATACCTCTCATCCTAGGTACTTGGGAGCCTGAGGCAGGAGGATGACAAGTTCAAAACCAGCCAGGGCAACTTAATGAGATCTGGTCTCAGTGTTAGCAGATAAAAAGGGGGTCCCGGATTCATCTCAGTGGTTGAGCGCTCACCTAGCATACATGGAGACCCAGGTTCAATTCTCGGTGGTGCACAGAGAAAAAGTGCGTGAAGAGGTGATTGATCTCAGGTCCCAGGCTGGAAGCGGCTGGAGGAGAGCACTTTGGGAGAAGCTAACAGAGGCCATTGGACAGAACAGGGTGCTAACAGGCTTAGCTGTGGTAAACTTGGTGGGCAGTGCTGGCTTATGGTATTGGAAATGTGGGTGCCCCCCCCATATATATGGAGCCTTTTACACCGAAGGGTTTTGTTGAGTTATTATTCTTTCCTGGTTCCCCAAGGCATCATCTCAGAGGTCAGGGCTGCCCCACAGCTCCCAGACGTGGCTGGAGTTGGACTAGAAAGCTGTCCATTTGTTCCCCAATTCTGTTCCTGTCCTTGAGGGGAGCAAGCATACCCTCTTCCCTTAGCAAAAGGGCGAAAAGGCTTGGCCTCTAGGTGGGAACCTGGACAAGTGCATAGCCCGATCAGTCTGTGGCCGGAATGCTGCCTCTGTGAGCTACTGGGTGAGGGGATGGCTGCTTACCCTCCTGGCTTTAACTTTACTCATTAGCACCAGCCACACTAAATGGGCATTCCCATCTCCCCAGCCTGCTGGCACTTGCTGAGCCTCAGTTTCATCTGGGAGGCAGAGGTTAGTTGTGTAGGTCAGCACAGACAACATGCAGTGTGGATAAACTGTAGGAGTACCGAGTCCCATGCTGCTCTGAACTTGGCTTTCTTGGAGGGGCATTTGGGTGGTAAGGGTTTGGAGTCATACCAGAGCTGGGCTGGAGAGTGGGGAGTAGGGGAGGTCCCCTGGATCAGAGTTCAAGGGCAAGTATGGAGCAGGTGAACCTAAGGCACCAACTTGCTCAGCACACCTGTCCCTCCTGTTAGTTTTTCACTGAAGAAACTTAAAAATGTGAACTAAAGTAGAGAGAAGGTTGTTACAGAGTGTATGGTCACAGTGCTCTGTTTCCATCTGGTCCATCCCTTATGCCCGCTCCTCCTGGCCCTCATTTTTCCTATGAAGGACTGTTAAGAGGCTTCACGCTGTCATTTCCCCTGTAGTGATGTTCAGGCCCTGAAGGGACACATTTGGAGACAGGAGGCCCTACTGTAGACTCCCGTGGTCCATGGGAAGGTCAGACCTGCAGAGAATCACATAGCAGAACTAGAAGTCTCTCTCCATTGGCAATGGCATGTGCTAGTTTTGTGTCAGGGGTGGTCCCCAGCATCTCATGTGCCTTTATCTCATTAGTCCTCAGGATGCTCCAGTGAGAGTGATTTTGGCCTTATTCCCGTTTATGGGTATGTGGAATGAAGGCTCAGAAACATTAGGGAATGTGCCTAAGCTCACATAGCTGTCTAATAAGGAAACCAAAGACTGAACCCTGGTCTCAGGCCTGGTCCTTTCTCCATCACTTTTAGGGATGTTCTGATAGACTATGAATTAGACTTGTTTGCTCCCTGGCCCCATTTGTGACCTTTGGGGAAGCCCGGGGGTCCCAGTTGGGAGCGGCTCTCTCTTTGATCATTAAAAGGTTTTGCTTTCTTGCTTGAAGTATGTGTTTATAGTTAGAGTGATTTCTGATTTTCTCTTGTGTGTGCCTGTGTGTGTGAATGGGGGGACTTTCCTCTCTCGCCAAGGCCATGGCTTCTCCTTCCTCTTGCCAAGGGGGGGGTGGTGGTGGTAACATCTTTTCCTATGTGCTGAAGTGAGCCAGGTGGGCTTACTTCATACCTAAGGACATTGGGGTAGGACTTTTTTCCTGGTAGGAGGCAGACTGAGATTGGAGAGGGAGGGTAGTTGCTCTGCATTAAGAACGAGTTAGGAACGAGGCTACAAAGAGTCTAGGCTTTCCTGTGGCTGTCCTGACCTTTGTCACCTTACTTTCCAGTTTGTCCCTGATAGCTGCCTTAGCCCTCCTGCCTCTCTCTGTCCCTCAGTAGTACTGCATGGCATGGACATCTCCCCAGCAAGCGAAGGGTACACTGAGTCCCCCATTATCCTAAAAGCAGAGCCAGAGTCACTGTTGAATCTAGTCCTCTGCTGTCCCGTGGAGAGCAGAGGTCATAGTGCACAGATCTGAGCAGTATCTTTGGGACACAGGGATGTCTCCTAGCATCCTCACATTGTAGCTCTGCATAGCTGCCATCTGGCTCCTACCTCATCTCTCAGGAAGGGAGCTTTGCCAAGCACCTGCAGGTGTGTGGTCATGTGCCAAGGGCCTCATGGGTATTGTCATCACCTGATTCCCACGGGGATCTAGGAAGTAGTTATCACTATCAGCCTGTCTCACAGCCTCCGTGGCACATGATACCAGGGTAAAATAAGGGTAAGTAATTTCCCTAAGTCACCTAGTTGTTACATGCAGGGAGAGATGTTTGAGCTCACTGCTACCTGACTTACGATCCAAGGCTCCTTACACTGCCTTGCCCCTGCTGTACTGTGGTGTTAAATACAAGCAGGGCATTAATGCCTGGGATGGGCTGAGTGTGTTGTATATTATATTGCTGTGGCACTGACATTGCATGGTGTCTGAGAGCTGGGGGCTGGTGACTGCTGTTGTCTTTGGATCTGTGTAAGATGCACAGTGACCAAGCATGGGAGAGAATGATAAACATCATGAGCCATTAAAAAAAAAAAAAGCCAAATTACAACGGTATGTTATTTTCTTGCCTTTCCAAAAGAGAGAAGCTAGAGGGTTTGTTGCGCGGTACAGGGAATGGAACTAGGGGGCCTTTAAAAAATGTAATGGTAGTTGCTAACATAGTACAGCGTTGCTTTGCAGTGTGGGCATCAACACTCGGTGGAAAATAACATTGCAGCGGGCACCAGGAGCCGTAAGAACAGTCCCCGCCGACCAGGCTGCACACATCAGTCTTCCTCCTAAGAAAATAATCAGAATTGCTGGCACATGCGCTCTGCCTTGGGGTTCTTACTGAAGAGCAGTTTATAAACTAGCGTTGAACATGATTCAACGGCCCTGAATTATGGGGAAGTGTAACATATGCGCAGATGTGTGTGTTTGGAATGTCATGGACTGCCCATGAGAAACGTCTCCACGTGGTTTATCTCTCACACCGAGAAGTTCGTCTTTGGGGGTACGGTCTCTTTGGAAAATGTGTGCACATCTGCAGCTCTGCTTTCTATGATTTCAGTCGGGCCTTACTTTTCCTGCTGCTGTGATAAAATATCCCAGCCAAAGCAGTTTACGGATGGATGACAGTTTGAAGGTGGGGGAGTCATGGTGGCAGGTGATGGAGGCAGCTGGTCACATTGTGTAAGCCATCAGGAGACAGACAATGAAGAATGCTCCAGCTCAGCTCCTTTGTATACAGGACAGGACCATGTCTCTACCTACCCCCAAGACATGCCCAGAAGCTAATCTAAGTAATACTTCACTGACTTACCTAGAGGTTGTCTCCTAGGTGATTGCAGATCCCGAGAGCCCCCGCTCCTCCCCCTACCCTCTGCAACTTGACAACCAACACTAACCAACACAACCTACCCACAGTGAACTGAGATCCCAAAGGAAGCTATGATGCAATAAAGAATGGAGGGGTTTGCTTTTATTTGTTTGTTTGTTTGTTTGTTTTTGAGAGGAACAGATAGTCTCACTGTGTAGCCTTGCCTGACTTGAAACTTGCTATGTAGACCAGGCTGACTGAAAATTCACAGAGATCTGCCTGCCTCTGCTTCCATCACACTAGGCAAATTGAGATATTTTGAGAGACAGAAATTGGAACCACATTTGCATAACTTTTACTAGTATATTGCTATAATTGGTTTTACTATTATTATTATTAAGCTCTTGCTGTGCCCAATTTATAAGTTAAACTTCATCATAGGTGTGTCTGCATGTATAGGAGGAGGCATGGTATATACAAGGCTTGGTCTTTTGTATAGTCTCAGATATCCACAGGGAGCCTGTTGTCCCCAGAAAACGAAGCCTGCTACATGGACTTGTCATTATGACTGTGCAGTATGACTTTAAGTGAGAAGAATGAGTGCATAGTCATTCTTTAAAAATAAAACCAAGGGCTGGAGAGATGGCTGAGCAGTTTAGAGCCCTGACTGCTCTTCCAGAGGTCCTGAGTTCAATTCCAAGCAACCACATGGTGGCTCACAACGTCTGTAATGGGATCTGATACCCTCTTCTGGTGTGTCTGAACCAGACAGCGATAGTATACTCACAAACATTAAAAAAAATAAATGAATAAATAAAATTAAATAATAAAGGGGCTGCCAAGATGGCTCAGCAGTTGAGAGTACTGGCTGCTTTTCTAGAGGACACAGGTTCTGTTCTCAGCTCACAGCCATCTTTAACTCCAGCTCAAAGAGGTCCCACACCCTCTTCTAGCCTCTGTGGGTACTGCACACACATACGTACATACAGGAAACACTCATAGACATAAAATAAAAATAAAGTCTTTTAAAAAATCACAATAACGAAACAAAATCAGTTAAACGGCCAGTAGTAATTCTGTTCTCACTTACCTATCAGAAACTTAATTGTGTTTCTTTTTTGAAAAAGGTTTTTATTTGCAACTTTTTAAAATAGGATGAAGTTAAAATATTTCTTCTTATTTTTTTTTTAAGAGAAAGGAAGGAAAGTAGGTAAGAAAGCAGGCACAGGGCGTTCCTATATTATAATGACATGCATGCATATATTACTGCATGGGAAGGTACCATTGAATAGGGACCAAACTAAGTGGTCCTATCTTAGTGATCTTGTTTTAGACACGTGTATTCTCTCTGGCCCTGTTCTCTGCAGTTGGTGAGTTGTCCTCAGCAGTCTGTTTGCCCCCACATATCCACTCTCCTCATGATCTCACTCTTAGCATGGGGTGGAGGAAGGGGACATGACTTGTATTTGTGATGGGCCCTGGCTTTGGTTGGTGGTCTAGCCTTGCATGTGTACCCAGGGGGCTAAAGCAGGAGGCAGGGCTCTGCCAGCCCAGAGCTCTACCATGTCTTGGGTTCAGTATAGATTGGAATGCTCCTGCTTGGACTGCGGGCTGCATCCTGGTGCTGCTGGCTGGGCTGTGGGCTGCATCCTGGTGCTGCTGGCTGGGCTATGGGCTGCATCCTGGTTAGTGGTTAGGTAGTAGAGTCCTCTCCTTACCCTTGAACATCCCTGCCAGGTGGCTGCTCAAATGCAGGGTCTGCAGTGGGTGGGAGCCAGCCCTGAAGGAGAGGATAAATTCCAGTTTCTTGGAGTTCGGAGATCATAGTAGCCTACTCCTTCTTCCCCATTTCTGGTCTTGCTCTGCTACCTCCAGGGCTCCTGATGCAGCTTTTAGTGCTGTAGAACAGTGTTATTCTTACTTTGTTCTCAGCAGGCAGTACATAGGTAGTGGGTTGAGCACCCAGGGACTTACATGAGCTTGCCATGGAAGTCTGTGAGTTGGGAGTTGGGGGACTAGGATGGCTACTCTGGGGCACATTGGGCCTTGGCCTAGTAGAGCACCTGTCGTGGTCCCTCTCAAGATGGATTATGGACATGCCTTCTGCATAGTGTCCAGAGCCCTTGACACCTGCCACACTAGTCCTCTCTCACCTGACCTCAAGCAAATCCTAACCTGCAGCCAGAACAGCCACCAGGATGTGTTCTGGCTGAGCCCAGGGGGATTCAGGATTCCTACTGCAAGGTGCTTTTCCTCCTCTTTGTCTGTCAGCTCTCAGAGGATAGGCAGCCCCTCCCCCTCTCTGTGTTCCTCAACAGACAGCCGAGCACAAAGCCTTGTGCAGATGGTGTACTGGATAGACAAGGAACTAGGCGGTGGCTAGGTGTGAGCCATGTCCCAGCCAGAGTGACAGGTCACTGTGTTCAGAGCCCCAGCTCTCCATTGGTGACATCTTTGACAAGTTATTTCTTTTCAGAGCCTTCATGCTCATGTCAGTGTGTGTGTGATCTCCAAGGATATTTGTATGTCACGGAATACTGTGGTGCCCTGATTGCTGGGTGTCATGGGTCTCTTTGTGGTAGCTGAAGCCCACATTCCCTTATTCTACAGTGGTTCATCTAGAGGCGTCCTTTAACCCAAGCTCCCAGGTCTCCTAGTGTAGCCTGTGTATTAGCTTGGGAAAGTCAGGGTATTCCTTAATAAGGGAGCAAGGACAATGTCATCGACCAGCATTAAAATCTAATATAGAAAAATAACCCTTGCACTGTGCAGTGTGCAGTGTGCAGTGTGCAGCGTGCAGTGTGCAGCGTGCAGTGTGCAGTGTGCAGTGTGCAGTGTGCAGTGTGCAGTGTGCAGTGTGCAGTGTGCAGCGTGCAGTGGGGCACACCTATAGTTCCTCGTACACAGAAGGATCCATTGAGTCCAGGAATTTGAGATCAGCTTGGATAATGTATGAAGACCACTTTTCAAAAAGAAAAGACAAGAGCAAAAGAAAAGCCTAGTAACTCGCTACAGTGACATCCCATGAGCCCATGTGGCGATGTGTCATCTTCCAGGAGCTTTTCCATCTTCGTGTGTCTAGGGACCACAGAGTGTTTAGCTAACCCATTGTGTGACGATGACATTGTCAGAGTCCCTTCCGTGGGTGGGGGTCTAGGTGCACATTCTTACCACCTTAGTGAACCCCCAGAACTCCAGGAAGGCGTGACTGCTTTTGTTCTTCAATTTGCAGGAAAAGAGACTCAGGGCAGCTGAGAGATACGCTCAGTTTTCACGAGCATTGGCTGTCATGGCAGCTATGTGACTCAGGGCCATGTTCTTCCCTGAGAGTTACCCTGGCCCTTCATCCCCATATATGGGTTGAGCCATGCCTGAGCTGTGGAGATAGTGTTGTTGGCTAAAGCACTTAGTGCTGGACCACATCACAGCCAGGGAAGATTGCCTAGGGGGACCAGCCAGCAGGAAACAGCAGGTTGTTAGGCCCCTGCACACTGCCCCTCCCAGCACCCTCTTTGTGGAATGGCTTTGTTTAAGGAGGCTGAGGGAGACAGTGAGAGCCTCATTGATTTCCTATCTCACAGGAATAGGCTGTCAGGCACTTAAAGACCCTGGCTTGATAGTCCATGTTAGGCAGGGGGTGATGGAGCTCTAGCCTACGGCCTCTGAGAAACTTTAGAGACTGTGCGACCTCTGCTTATCACCTTAGGGCTTCTCTGTCTCCTGTGCCCCAAGAAAGCTAAGGCTTCCAGACTCAGCCTTGACCCACAGTCACAAGCTTCTTTGGGGTCAGACCCTGGATTCTTGCCTGCTGGGGGGACCCTTGGGTGTCAGTTTCAACAGCACTGTTTTTGGGGACAGATGACCCCAAATAGTGCCCTCTGAGGTAACAGGTGCTCACTTGAGGCTGTTTAATGTCTTTGGGGCTTCATCTTCTTGACCCAGAAGAAGACTCTTCCCCTTCCTCAAGAGGCTGTTAGCCACAAAGGCCTGGGTCTCCATAGATTAGTAAACTTGCTTTCTCTTTCTTCACAGTCTGAACAGCCTCTCACTAGTCCCTCCAAGGCTCCAGATACTTCAGGAGCTCGGATGCTGAATACCCCACCTTCTGCCTGTTTGTCTAGCTTGTAGGAGGCCAGGTCACAGCCGTGGTCTCGGGTTCTAGCCCTCCCCAGATGGCATGGGCTAGGCAGATCCCAGGGGCAGAAAGGCAGCTGGTGGCATAGCTGTCCCTTTCCAGAAGCCGCCAGGCAGTATCTGCTTTGGGAGGAATGCTGGCAAGTCCCTCTCACCGCCCCAGCAGACTGTGTGCTGCAGGCAGACAGTGACCATCGATGGCAGTGGGGCCCTCCAGATGGTGAGCCCCCCCAGCAGTCCCCTGAAGGGGACCACGTGGCTGACAGTCTCTTTAGTCACGCTCTGAACGCCAAATGATGAGGAGAAAGGACCAGCAGGAGACAGGTCCTATGGACGCCAGCAGCACAGAAGGGAAGCATGTGGTCCCCTAGATTTGTACCACCAGAACCTTCTTTCCACCAGTCAGGAGCCTTAAGGGTCTTCCTTTCCAGGGCTCTCTGTTCCTCATTTCTTAGGAGGGCTGTGAGCCAGCCTGGCCTTGCAGCACAAAGCCCTGTGCTGCGGTAGCACCACATACTCATTTCTACTCTCTACCTCAGTTTCTCCATTCTTGGTATACCTGGCTTCCAAAGGCCACACTGCTCCTTAGAAGAAGCTTTAGGAGCAATGGTTTTCCATGCTGTAGAGTGACTTCTGTATAGATGCTAAGAGATCCTGGGATGGAGAGATGAAGACATTGCCTGAGTGCCCAGGTACCACACCACTCCCCTCTATCTTCAATAGGTCCTATACCTTTGCTTCCTACTGGCAGTGGCTGGTTCTGGAACTCTGCACCACTCTGATTGGACCATCCTTGAGTAGTCAAGCAAACAAGCAAGCAGATGCCTGGACCAAAGCATGTTTCCTGCACCTGCCAGTTGGTAGAGTGATCTGGAAGATGCCCAGCTCATTTCTGCTTCTCAGGCCTTGGCCAAGGGAGGTGCAGGGGCCAGGAAGGATGTCCTCAGAGCAGTTCCTGGGCCTCCACCCTCCAAGTAGAAAGGGACCATTAACTCCTGCTGCAGGAGAGAAAATAGTTTTCAGTTTTCTTTTTCTCAAAGCACTTGTGTGTTCCAGCAGTGGAGCTGTGACATTGGGTCCCAGCCTAGCTGAGGTGAAGGGATGAGGAGAGAGGTGGGATCTGACTTGTCCTCAATTTGCCACACAAGCTGGGAACACCTCCCTGGGCCCTGGTGACCTGTAAACTGAGCAGGGTGGGAAAGGGCCATCTGCTGGTTCTCCCGACATGGGTGTGTCCACTCTCCCTTCACAGAGCCTGTGCCATCAGCATGGTGTGACAAGCTGCTTGCCTTCATGAAAAGCCAGCTTGCCCTTTGCTTGTCTTCAGATGATGTTGGCTGGCTTTGGGAGATGCCTGAGGTTATATTTTGAGATCTGTTAGGCAGGGTCGTGTGGTCCTTGGTTTGTCCATGATTATGTACACTTTGATCCAGTCTCCCACAACAGTAGAGTCACCCCTGTGTCTCACTTTTACACTTTCCTTCAGGGTGTCTGATATGTTTCCTGTATGAAATGATCTCCCATTTCTGTCAGAGCACCTAGAACTGAGGGCCTCTGTCCTTTTCCTCTCCATCAGCTATGTGCTGTGCATCCGACTGTCCCCGCTAGTTAGAGCAGCCAGGAGCTGTCTCTGCTCTGTCACCCAGGCCAGCTTGCCCATGCTGAGGCCAGCTTGTTGGCAGTCACATATACTCTCCTTGGAGGGTGGCTCAGGGACCGTATCTGTGACTCGGAGCCCTTTCCTGGTGCTATGACATAGCCCTTGAGGTATGTGAAGCTCGGTTCTTAGCCTTCTGTGCCTGTTGTAACCTTCCAGGTCTGGGGAATGCCTAGGTTGATGATGGTGCACTTTAAGCTGCCCAGGAGAAGGGGCACAGACCAGGGAGGACTTTCGGGGAGAAAGCAGGATCTGCTGTTCACACTTGAACTTCCCTCTTCTCTCCTTCCCCTACCTACCTCTGGGCTTTGGGGGTCATCTTAGATTGAGGTACAGAACTAGAACATAATTGCTCCCCAGGGTAACTTCCAAAGCCCCTCGGGTAGATCTGAGGAAAATGCTATGTGTGAGGGTCTGTTGTTGTCAGAGAGAGGAGGGACAGGCTAGATGGCAAGTGACTGAGCTTGACTAATGATGGACAAGGGTTAAGAAAAGGATGTTGGCTCTTTCCTTTCTTTGCTTTATTCTTTTCTTCTTAGGGATTTTTGAGACAAGGTCTCACTACGTAGCCCAAGCTGGACTTGAATTCAAGACCCTTCTGCCTCAAGTGCTGGGATCATAGGTGTGCACCATCACCCCTGCAGGAAGTTGGTGCTTAAAAAAAAATGTTCACTTCTGAATACGAATCTAGCGTGTAAGTCATTAGATAATACTAGGAAGAACCGAGGGGGATAAATCAGTGTACATTAAAATCCCTCACAACGCTGTCCTCCTGAGAGAGCCACTGCTCACTTGTTGGTGATAATAGGAATGTGAGGGAGGTTCTTCAGTTGCAAAGGACATTAGCTTAAAAGATGGGTATACGGGACAGTGATTTTGCATATACCCCAGAGTATTGGGTGGCCGGTCAGCACCACATGGAGGCTCATGGGAACCTATGGTAGAATACAGAAGTGCAGGGCAAGAGGTGCCTGGAGTCAGAGCCACCATGGTGGATAGCTCCTGCCCAGAAAGAGAGCCCTGGGCTCTCCTTAGAGCCCTAATGGCAGGACCCCCTGTTTAGCTAACACATTAATTTGCTCTGGTCTCCGGGCAAGAGAAGTTAAGTCATTTCTTGCCTCATAGGTTTTATCGCTTGGTCCCTGTTCTGTCCTCTGGGCTTCATGGAGGATGCACAGTCTGTGCAAACTGCTGCCTCTTTCACAAACCTAAGACCCTTGCAGGCCGATGGATCAGTAAGTGTGGTCCTTGTCACACAAGTGTGAGAACCTGAGCCCTGCTGCCCAGCTCCCATGTGCAAAGCTGAGGGAGGCACTTTGTGCTTTTGATCCAAGCACTGAGGAGGCTGGGACAGGACCAGCCAGCCTAGCCAGATCAGTGACCTCCAGCTTCTGAGAGACTCTGCTTCAAAAAATAAAGTGGGGTGCAACCGAGGAAGATGTTGAAGGTAGCTCTGTAGCCTCCACTACCCAATTACACACATTCAGCCCTGCCTCTCGTTCCTTGCCGTACCTCCATGTTTTCAGGCCTGCCACTCGGGTTCCCACATGGTTCCTGTGGGCACTGTTATCTCTGTGCCCTCCAGGGCTGGTGTGACTGGAGAGGGCGGGGTGCTGGCTCGGCTCTTGGAGCAGGTGAGGCCTAGGACCGTGTTAAGAGGGTATGTGGTGGCAGCAAGAGAGGGAAGCCCATTCCAGGCTGAGGAATGGCAAGCAGGCAGGAATGTTTATCCATGGCAGGTGCGCACTGTGAGCTTCTGCTGGGGCCAGGAGAAACCCCAGCCCCCTGGGCTCCCCCCTAGTCCCGTGCCCTTATATGGTTGTCCTTATATAGCTGCCCTGCACTCCAGGACAGGGACAGAGCCCCTCCTACTGTACACACTCAGGACTCCGGCCAAACCCAGGATGGGCTTATCATCACAGCCGGAGTCAGCTGTTGGTCTGGGAAGCCTTCTCTAGTCCAGCATTTTGAGATGTGCAGCCAGAAATACAACCCTCCTGTTTGGCAAGAGTGTAGGATTTTGGCGGGCTGCCTTGTGGCCTATTTTAGACTGAAAGGAGCAAAGAGAGGGAGAGTATTTCTCAGGCTCAAGCCAGGACCCTCCCGGGGCTAAGTGGACTGCTAGGGCCATGTTTTCTTCTCCAAGAAGGGAGGGTCAAGGATGAGAGATGGGACTATTTTAGGGTGATGGCAAAGAAGGATTTTAGAATTTCATGGCAAGAACTGGAGTTTAGAGAGCTGCTTGGTCCCGAGGTGTATGATGGAGGCACACAAGCATGTACATGGAATGTCTAGAAAACAGGCGCACTGGTCTGTTCTGCCTTCCAGAGGTGCCCTGTGACCTTACAGGATGGCTCATTTGCTACAAGCCTACCCTGAACAGACAGCAGTCTCCCAGAAAACCAGTCAAAAGAGGCCAGAGACACAGGGAATAGAGGCCATTCTGTTGCTGACAGGTGCCTGCTGGGTCAGTGAACAAAGTAATGGTGGTGACTCATGAGACACAGGGATGCCTGCAGCTTCACTTTAGACTCTGGACCTGAGCTGATGAACTTCTCACAAGCCCCTAAATCCAAGTAGAAAGGACAGATGGTGGAGATGCCCTCTGTAGCCACGGTGAGGGAAGTCAAAGCCTGCTGAAGACTGTGTGGTGTGCAGTCTACTCAGGCAGCTACCTGCAGGGATGCCACATCTCAGAGAGGCTACCTGGAAGCCCAAGAGGGACTAGGGTGGGAGACCACGCCTCCTCACACTCCCCCATCACTTCCTCTGGGACCTGTTTTGGAGATGGGATGCTAATGGGGTTGGCCATGGGTATTCATTCAGGAAGAGGGATGGAAAGAGTTGAGTTCTCAATGTGTTCTCAAGTGTTCCTAATGCTGTGCGTCAGGCCAGTGGTGGCTCCTCTGGTGGGACTTCCTGGTACCTATGGGACTCTTAGAATCCCCAGCTGTGTGGGGACAGCTCTGGGAAGTCTGCTATGTTTAGGGAACTAAAGAGATCAGAACAGGAGTCTAAAGGTAGGAGCAAATCCCAGCCTTACTGGTTCATAGGGTAACATTTGCCCTCCTGCGAAGACTGATAAGGTTAGTCCATAATGGCAGTGTAAGCTCCCTACTGTACAGAAAGCTGACTGTTGACTGGACCAAAGCACTGAACACTCTTCTCTCCATCTAGCCCTGACCTGTCCTGCCCCCTTCCGACCCCAGATTCTCTCCCATGCCATTGCCAGCCTTCTGCACCCATTTGCTTCTTATCCTTCTGTCCTCACACCCTGGCACTGGAGCCAAACAGAGATGCAGAGAAGGAAGAGAGTCTCTGCAAGTGGGCAAAGAACTGGGCACTGGTGCCTGGCATCTCTCCTTCCCCTAGCAGGAGTCTTCTAAGGCATCCCAAGCTCATGGGCTGCACAGCTCAATCCATTCCTCCACAAAAGGACTCTGAGTTCTGGGTTTGCTCTTGTCCCTTCTGGTGCTGACAGTGACTGCGTCCGACACATACAGAGCCGTGTACTGGTGTACTGGGCATCGGGCGTGGCTTCAAGTACTTCTCCTGCATTGGCTTCTGAGAGCTTTGTGATATTGAGGGGAACACTAGAGACTCCACAGAAAAACAAAGAAAGGCTGTCATGGATCAACCGAGTTGCTGAGGCCTCCACTTCCATGCATGTCCTTTCTTTGTTGGGTCCATCTGTGTCCGTGAGTGATAGGCAGGCACCATGTATCATCGTCGTCGTGTGGAACTTCTCTCTAGTTTAGACCCACTCACTGCACAAGTGTGCATGCGTCATGCATATACATGCCAACTGCTCTGCCAGTTGTAAACTGGTTTTCAAGAGAGAGGGGAGAGGCTGGCCAGAGGAGAGCTGCCCCAGTGCCAACCTGTGGGGCTCCCCCTGCAGCTATCAATTCCCAGTCTGTCCCCCAGAGCCCAGAATAGCAGTCTGCAGTCAGGAGAGACAATGGAAAGCAAGGCATCTGACTGGGCTGGAGGGCTGCTAGTTCAGGGACAGTCAACCTTGGGGCTTCCGGCCTGGCTGTGTCTCACCAGCATGAGGCTTTTTATAGAGGTGGTGTTAGGCGAACCCAAGTGCGCTGAGCGTAGGCCTCATCTGACTGTGGCATATGGACCCTTTGCAAAGGTGGCCTAAGGAGACGCGACACCCAGGGTGACCT
Organism: Arvicanthis niloticus; assembly: GCF_011762505.2. NCBI lineage: Eukaryota > Metazoa > Chordata > Mammalia > Rodentia > Muridae > Arvicanthis > Arvicanthis niloticus. Next base: position 65,392,441 of record NC_047666.1, on the reverse strand, counting down.
GGGTTTGAATCTCCCCAGCAGCTGACTTGCCCTGCCCACAACCACATCGAATAACCGGAGCAGCCGATCTGGGCAACTGGAAAGGGAAACGGGCTGCACCTAACCCGGTGCTATAATTAAACTTTCCTCCAGTGCCCTCTCCACACTCAGGCTTTTGCCACCATATTCGTGAGATTGTCCCTGGGCCACCCACAAAGAATATGACCATTGAGAGCCACTATAGGAAGAGCAGCACTGGAGCTTTTGTTTCAGAGAACCACCCATGGGCTTCTGTTGTTTCAGTGGTAGAAGACTGAAGAGTTTTCAGACCAAACGTCTTGGGGTGTCTAGAATAGTAACTCTGAAAACTTCGTATTAGGTTGCCTGGAGCAGAAGGCTCTTACATACATATGTCCGAAGTCTGTGTTGACCAGGAAGTGCACACAAACGGTTTGGCAGTTTAAGGTCTTCTAATGGTCATTGGTCCCAAGGGAGACCAAAGTCTATAGAGGGAACACATGGGCCAGGTGGGAGCTGAGATGAACCCCCCGGGGAGTGTGTGCCCTAGGAGGTTCCCAGGAGCATGTTCACTGCTTTCTGTAAGCTGCAGAGTAGTCTACCTCAGCAGCTAGACTGTGAGCTGGCCAGCCTGCTCCTTTGAGGAGGTACCTGTGCCACAGGACTAGACTTGTCTCCTTAATCCCAGTGTCCCCTCTCACCGCCCTTTGTCCTGCATGTCTTCTGACTTGGCTGTTAGAAGCCAGAGACGTAATGAACACATGAAAAAGAGGGAATGAAGGGGAGCTGGAGAGGATGGGGTACCCCATCTTAAGGTCCTCTGTAGGGGCTGAACTTTGTTCATAGAGGTTTGGAGTTTTGAGGAAAGGGCGTGCTGAACTATGGCTTTCTCTCGTCCTGGGGAAGCCACAGTCCGCAAGGGCTGAGTGTTAGAGTCCCTGAAGTCAAGGCCACAGTCCTGGTGCTGAGCAGGGTCCTATGAGTGATGGGTGGTGACTGGCTCCCCCAGAGAGGCAGGGGTGGGGCAAGGAGTGTATTAATAGCAGATGACAGGCTGTGCGGTGCCTCTAGCGTAATTGTCGATTTTGGGAGTGCCCTGGTTGGAGCTGGACGGTGAGGGAGGTTAAATTCGGCCTCCTTGGCTGGTTGGCATTCATGAGCTGGGTGCTAATCCCTTCAGGAGGTCAGATAAGCTTCCAGCAGCGCCCTCATCTCAACAGTTAGAGGCTGGGTTAACTCTTCAGGGGGTGCAGGGGATGACTGCAGAAAGTTGGGGACTTGGCATGGCCCGAAATAGAGCAGAAACCCTCACGAGTCCACTTCAGGACAGGCTCCTAAAAAACAGGCTTTCTGACAAGCAGACAGTTCAGAGAGAACTTCTGGGGACAGCTCTAGAGTAGAAGAGAGCTGAGGCTTTTCCCTAAAGAGACCTGACTTTGGGAGACTTCATGGAGGGCGGGAGTCAGGGAGGGTATTGTGCCTGCCAGAAGTTCTCCTGTCAGGCCACTCTGATCTGAGACTCAGGACCCTCTCAACCAGGTGGCTGTGCCTCTAGGGTCCTTATCCAGCCTGGCAGTCCAGGGTAGATGGTATCCACTATACCCTGTCAGGCGTGTAGCCCACAGGTGGCAGTGCCACCCTCCACCAACCTCCAGAGACCTGTGCACTCACCACTGGCCTTTAGGCAACGCTTACAGCAGTTCTAAGCTCCCTTCTCTTCTGCATCCTGGGGTCTAGTTTTCTCCTGGCGTGTCCCCCACTTCCCCCCATCAGTGCAGGCTCCTACTCCACTTCTTGTGAGGTTTACAGGCCATACTCTGGCTTTCTTGGAACTTGGTTCTTTTCAGGACGGTAAAACCTGGTCCCCGTGCAGTGCAGTGTCACAGCCCTGATGGGCCGTCCTGCACTTTATGGCTGCATCTCCCCACAGCAGCACGCACTCCCCCATTGCTGCACTGAGGCATCCAAGAACAACAGCGCCTGCTCGTTCCATTATAAACTCAACTAGCTGAAACCCGCGGAGACACTGCAGGGATAAATTATGACCAATGAGGTTTCCTGTTCAAGCCAGCCCTCTCTGCCACCCTGTCACCCTTCCTGCTGACATCTCAGCATGGCTGGCTCTGTAAGCCTACTGCCTGTGTCCTTCCTCCTGCCTGGTGTGGTTCCTCCTAACTGTTTCCTGTGAGTGTAGAAACCTGGAGACTTGAGGCTTCTTCTGCACATTCCTGAGATGGGCGACCCATTTCATTGTTCCTGTTCCTTTGTGCATGATGCTCCTGAAGGCCAAGCAACGTGTGGACCCTTCAGGGAGGGTCCGCTGCAGGAGCCTCTTGCTTCCAGGCAAAGGCCTGGCATGAGCAGGGCAGAAGTTCTGGGAAACATGGAAGTGCTTCCTCTTTATTTTTTCCAGAGTGAGGTGTGAACTACATGGGGTTGGCTGGGAGACAAAGCCATCCACTCATGGAAGAGACTCCCGGGCCCAGAGTTTCTCCTCTGAGATGCAGAGGGCAGGACTAGACCATGAGGGGACAGTCTTCAGAGCTAGGTGTCCCGCCTTCCCACTCAGGCTTCCTTGATGCTGTTTGGCACTTGATCCCAAGGTGTCAGGTGATGTCACTGATGACATTATTTTTTCTTCTTCCATTTACCATCTCACAAAAGCTGGGAAGAACTTGGAATAAGCCTGGAATCGAGGCAGGGCTGGGTGATCCTATGACATGCCCTGCCTAGTCCCCAGGATTCTCTTCCCAACCATAGCTGAGAACCAAGGATCTCCCTGGGGCCATGTTTCCCTCAGTAGCTCCCCCCAACCCCCAGACACGCAGGATGCATGGACCAGGAATCTATAGTCTCAGACACCCCTGGTAGCAAACTATGCTCCATTTATTGCCTCTTGCCTTCAGCAGAGACTTGGCATGATGTGACCAGGATGGAGACACTGAGGCAGCCCCACACCTGCAGAGCCAGAGGAGGACCGATTGGTTTGCAGTCCTCAGTGTTCCCAGCAGCCTTTGGAGAAAGGCATGTTGGCATGACTGTTCACACTGCACCAGCCACCCTGCTGTTCACCCTGTTAGTTCTGTTCTCTTGTCTCCATATAGATGAGGAATTAAGTCACAGAGAGGTTAAGCCATTTTTCCCAGGGTTACACAGCCAGACCAGGGGTTTTAATTCACCTCAGCCCATTGACATCTAGCCTGTTTCTTCTCATCTTTACTTAGTCTTCATTTACTCACTTCTCCTTTTTTACAGGGCTTTTCAGGTCCTGTGGCATCTCCCCCACTGCCATCCTGGGAACCTGGAAGGGGCTTTATAAGTCTGATCCACTTGTGTTAAATTCCACTTTAGAGGAAAGTTCTCAAAAAGAGAGACTTCCAAGTCCTGGGCTCCTCTCTCCTTCCTCTCCATCCTCCTTTTCTTTCATGAGTCTTTACCATGTGCTTTGCACATTGTAAAATCCTGGATATGTGCAAGGACCCAGCCATGGCTCTTAGCTCCCCCAGGACTCATATTTAGTAGGGCAGACAGACAACAGTCAACAGACAGACATGGCAGATGCAAGGAAAACTCATAGAATAGGCGTGAGCCAGCCATGCGCCCGCCCAAGGAGGAATATTCTGGACTAGAGAAACACCAAAATGCAGAATAATGAGCTGCATGTCAGACCTAACAGACCATCAAGAGGATGGAGAGATGAGGAAGGCAGAATCCAGGCCGTGCAGGCCGTGGGAAGAGCTCTGAGATTTGTTCTGCATGAAAGAAAGAACCACTGGAGAAATGCAAGCCAGGACCACCTGGCCACTTCTCAGCCTCTCTGAGGAGAATGGGTTTCAGAGGGACCAGGGTGGCAGCTGGGAGGACAGGAAATGAGCATGGAGTTCAAAGGAGGGGCGGTGGCTGTGGTGGAGGTGGAGAGAGCGAGGGGATGGTGTGAGTCAGCTTTGTGTTGCTACAACAGAGTACGAGGGTAACTACCTCATGCAGAGAAAAGGTTTAAGGGGTTTAAGTCTAAAACCAGGACTTAGCCTCAGGCCTCTGGCGAGGGTGCCAATGGTAGTGACAGGCAGCATGTGCTGGGACAAGCTGTCCACAAGCCAGGAGGCAGAGAAAGAGGAAGAGCTGGGGTCCCACCGTCCCTTTCGAGGGCATACCCCTTATGGTTAGCCTCCTTGATGCTCCACCTGTTACAGGTCCTCAGTGCCTCTCCAGTGGTGCTCCCATGGGGACCACCGTGTCCCACACACTTGCATTTTGCAGGCACATTCATCAAAGCCATTGCAACTGGAGATGGGTGTTAAGGTCAGTTGCCCACAGGTCTTGCTGCTGCTGTTGTGGGATCCAGGGGGGAGTCACTGTGACTCCAGCGTGGGAATCTCTGCTGGGATCCCGGTCAGTGTAAGATGCCTGTGAGAAACAAGGAAGCCAGTAGATGTGCATGTCCAATGCTAGGAGGCGTGCTGCCCGGCTTCTGCACGGAGGTCGTCAGGCAGAACTGAGGTTCTGTACAGCAAGGACACTGCTGCAGGGCACAGTTCCCAGCACAGTCCATGCTTAACCACATGCCGTGGGGGGCAGGAATTTGTTCCCATTGATCCACAAGTTTCTTCTGGGGAAGAGAAAAGTTTGGATGTCCTTGGGCTATGTAGAAGGGTCTGCTAGACCCTCAGGGTCCTTGACGGTGCTGAACCTGGGCACCAGCTGCCACAGTCCGGAACAAGTTGTACCATGCAGAGTCCCAAGTTCTGGATGTTTTCTTGTGCAAACATGGCTCAACCTGAAAAATAGCTCCTGGAGTTGACTCAACACAAGGCTCTTGCAGGAGAGTCAGGATAAGCAAGAACACGAGCTGCCTGTGTGACTGGTTTGGCCAAGTTTTTCAGCAAACACACAGGGTCAAACCTGTTGCTGCGGAGAGGAAGGGTCAGATTATCTTTAGCACATGGACAGGCAGTAGAGTAGAAGGATGAACAGGCTGGTGGGGGGTGGGGAATCATAAGGAATCTGGGTCAGAAAATGTCTGCCTTCACAGAGGGCTCAGCACTCTGGACTGCCAGGCCTGGAGGTAGACTCAAACAGAAAAGTTAACCACTGGTTGTGGTTGTAAACAGACTCCGTGCTCAGGGTCTCAGGCCACAGCTCTTAAGCTGCAGGAGTCTCCAGGGTCATGAATTGCAGCATAGCATGCTCAAAACAAAGCATCAGGATTGTGACTGAGGAGGCTGGGTAACCCAACTGGGACACCTCGTGTTCAGCAGGAAGGATGAGACTGGAAGCTAGGCAGCAAGGAGGAGATTTCTGGGGATGTGACCTGAGGATTTAGAAGAATGACAGTAACATTTAACATCTACTCCGTGTTCCTGTTTAAGAGCAGTAGGTGTGTCTCGTGGTCTCCACAGCCGCCTTCTGTGGAAGCACTGTGTGCATTTTGGATGGAGAGCATTCTAATCCCACCTTAGAGTTGAAGACTCTTATACCTCAGCTTCAGAGATTCATCAGTTAAGGATGTAGCTAGAGTTCTGAGCTCAGGTTGAGTCCATGGTTGAGCATTTATTCACTACTGGCCCCAGGCCTAGGCTTGCTGAGATACAGTAGATGGAAAGACACACTCCAAAGATACAAGGGGAGAAAATCACATTATCATTTGTTTTGATTTTTATAAGACAGTACACAAAACACACACAGACACACATACACATACACTTATTTCTAGCCTGCCCTCAAACTTGTGGCCATCCTCCTGCCTCAGGTCCCCAGGGGCTGTGATTACATGTACAACCCACCATACCTGATGAAAAGCATCATTTGGGAAATGAGAGTGGACATGCCTGATTCATAAGACCATAAAACAGGAAGGTTGCCGTATGCTGGTAGCCATTTGTAAGCAAGAGGTCTGGGCCTTCTGATTCCCAGGCAATAAGATAGCCTTCTGGTGAAACTGGCTGCCTTCCTCCTGAGCAGCCTAGAGGTGGCTTCAGGCACACATGTGGCACAGGTGGCAAACTCCTGGTTTCCAGTGCCCACATGACGGGGTGCAGACTGATGTCAGAGAGCCTTACGTGACTGTTCAGACCCCCACCAGAGCAATGGCCCTGCCTGCTCTGGCCTCCTGGGTGGCCGTGACTTTCTGGTTCTTGATGGCCTGCTCTGTGCAGAAAGGACAGACTGTAGAATCACCTCAGCCTTTGGCTTGTTTCCTTGGAGTGAAGCCAGGCTCTAGCTCCCTAGAGCATCTGGTGCCAGGAACCTTGACAGTTCTATCTCCAAGAAAAAAGCTTGTTTTAAAAAAGCAGTGTCTACTTCCAGCGATGCAAAGCTGCCAAATTGGATAGGGGCAGCGTGTCTCCCTGTTCGTTTGAGGGTATCTTCCTGTTAGTTTGTGGGTACCCTGCAGGCAGCACCATGTATCCCTCCACTCTCAATGTTGACTTCCTCTGCATCTGCCTGGATCTCCACAAACACTCTGTGGAGAGCTTCAGGGAAACTGTACTGCAAAGTGCGAGCGTCTGCATTCCACTCTGTCCTCCCCTCTCCAGCGACTGCTCGCTCCCGCTCTTTTTGTTGAATAAGCAAAACCCAGAGCAAATGTATTCCTTGGATCTCATATGAAAATGCAAGGTAATTGTTTCTTTTCACTATTGTCAATGTTTCAGTTCAGTTTCTTGAACTTTACCCTCGGCTCCTCCTGCCAGCTGGGTTTAACATGTAGGTTACCCCCACCCCCATTCTCACCATTTCTAACAAGACCTTATCCCCCATCCCAGGCTTTGGTGGGAGTGATCATCCTTACTTGGGGCAGGTGAAGAAAAAGAGGCTATGGGTACCTGCTTTTACAACCAGGTCCCTGCCTCTGCCTATACTTGATCCAGGATCCCACGTCTCTGGGCTCTGTCCAGGTTTAGAAATCACCCTGGTCTCAGAAGTAATCGATGTGATTAATATCCAGGTCGGGGTATAATTAGCTGTCTTGATTTAATGTCACTGTGGCTTGGAGCATTGCCAGTGTGTATGCGCTTCTGTGGCTGCTGCCTGAAGCAGGGCAGTGAATTGGTCTCCAGTCTTGACCATGGGGCCCAACGCTGGGCATCTCTCTAGACTTCTGTTCCCTTAGCCAGGGGATCTTTGTCTGGATGTCGGCTCTCTAGGGCACTGGGGTAAGTGATGTGGCAGGCTCAACCAGGCTCAGTCTGCAGTCATCCTTTCCTTACCACTCCCTCCCCTGAGGACAATGAGGCCGTTCTTGTGTAAGAAGGGCAGATTCTAGTCTCCTGGCCATGTCGCCGGGCCACTTAGCCTTAGTGTCTCAATCTTTTCACCCAAGATACGGGCCGATGGCATCCCCTCTCTCGTCTCATGTAGCTGACAGAAGTGAAGTCGCAGGATCTTGGGCTGGCAGTGGAGTCGAGTATTGCTCATATGAGTCCCTTCGCTCGCCCCTGGGCCACACAGCTGATGACAGTCAGAGCTCAGCACTTTCCTGGCCTTACCTGCAGGCCCACCTGTCTTTTTTAAACCATAAGCATATGAGAGGCACGCACCTCTCCCTATGCGATGGTGGACAGGCAGATGGCCCTTCTCCTGCCATATGCTCCAACTCAGTTGGGGCATCAGGGGCTGAAAGAGCTTGTATACCAGGACATCGGATGAGGAGGCACCCACTGCTGAGCAGCATGTTTCTCTGGCTGTGCGGTTCCCCCCCCCTCCCTCCCTCACCTGCACTCCCACACTAAGTTTCCCTGTTGTCAGAGGGAGCCTTTCAGTGCTGGGGATGGAGCAGACAGGCTCTCACCCTGCATACTCATCTGTAGGCAGAGCACAGCAGGGACAAAGGTCAGCTCTCACCTGGGATGAGGAACCTGTGTGGTCCAATAGTGAGAAGCACTGCAGCATAGGGGACAGGGAGCTGGCAAGACTGGAGACAGAGACGTGGGGTGGGGGGTGTTTAGGGGATCCCAGGCTCACAGTGTGGAAGCCAGACTCTGGGAACATTTTTATCTTGGGAACATTTATTGTGCCAGTCACTTGACAAGAGCCTGGGTGGCTTAGGTTGTTGAGCACAGGGACTCAGTCTTCCCTCCACCTGCCTTTACCTGTCCATGTGACACCTGGTTCACCGGCCTGAGAGTGGAACAAGCCAGACAAACATAGCTTCCCCAGCCTCTCCTTCTCTGAGAAGCCTGGTTAAATTGGGGAACATGAGATCCAGAAAGAGGGAAAAGCCTCAAGTGGAAAACCCAAAGTCTAGCTTGGGATTCACTTAAGCCCCTTCTGGGTCACAGAATGACTTCGAGCCCGCCTGCCCGCCCGCCCTAGCCCGCCTCCTCTTGAGCTGGCTTTCCGCTTATCTTAATTTATTGATGAAAACTTGTTTTACGGTCCAGAGCACAGACGGCAGCAGCTCCTTGCCAAAAGAAAGCACACTGCAAATCGGGAAAGCAAGCCGCCTCCCGGAGATGGGTGGCTGGGGACCCCGAGGCCGGCAGTAGGAAAGCACGTCTCAGTGATGCGTACTTCATGGGCTACCTGGGGTGACAGGACAGCTCTGGGAGGCCAGTTACTGGCAACCATCAGGCCACCTGGTTCGAGAGCAGAGCAACACAGGGTCCAGCAGACAGGACCTCTCTGCCTTCCACCCCCTCGTTCCTGGCTTCAGCTGTTCTGCCTGCCTCCATCACCTGGGTGGATGCTGACTGCAGGCCATAAATACTAGTAATGGCTCCTGTTTATAGCTGTATACAAGGCACCGTGCTAGGAAGTTTATTTTCATGAATCTAATTTAATTCTGACGACAGCTCTGGGTGGTATGTAACGTTAATTCCCATTTAAGATGTGCGCACTAAAGAAGCCCCCAGCTGGTAAATGTGAACTTGAATGCAGTCAGAGTTGCCTCTAGCCTTCCTGACCCACACTACTTGTCTCTGGCCAGCGCTATCTTCTGCATTATAGTCTAGCCCTTAGGACTAGGTGGCTTGGGGGCTCTCAGGGTTAGGCTTGGTTCCCATACCTGTGGGGCACCTGCAAGGGACCTGGCTAGCTGAGGGTACTGATGGGTGGGTGACTAGCAGGTTTTCCTTATTGCTGCTTTCTGGAAGTTGCCCCTGTGCCTCCCACTGAAACTCCATGTCCTTGAGGGTAATCACAGCATCCCTGTTCACCCCATCCATCACCAGTGGTCACCATGTAGATAAAGGCTGGGTGCCAATGAGCTCCAGTGTCCTCATCTATAAAAGGGGATAGCAACTCCGCACCTGCCAAGATAGGATGAGTGAAAGTGCTCTCTGCAAAACAAATGGCCCAGGGCACTTGGTGTTGGTTTCTGTTCTGAGACAGAGGAGGGTGAAGAAGAACCGTACACTGGCTTGTCCCGTTCCTTTCCATGTGTCTCGAAGAAGGACAGTTAGGACTCTGACACACAGTCAGCAAGGGTAGGATTATCTGGAATGTATTACATACCACCTCCACCCCCAGTGGGACACTTGTCCTCACCTCTACCTTCCTGCGCCTCCTGTGGAAAGGGCTAGGGTCCAGCTCCTAACTGGGCATGAAGATTTGATCAACGATGGCTTCATTGTTGGTGTTGTCCCTCCATCCCTCTGTCACCACGTCCTCACCATGGTCATCAGCTCTTCTTTCTTGTATTGTAACTACATTGTTCTAGGCTAGGTTTGGCTTCTCAGCTGAGTTGTACCACATGGGACTAGGAGAGTGTACCTCCAGGCCACAGGGCTTGCTAATGCAAGGCGCCATGGCTAAGCCTTCCTTCCTAAAATAGGTCTGTGTGCAAGGGACACTCTTCACTCCTTTGAGGAGCCCAGTGGAAAGCTTAGGTTTAAGGTGTGATGTACAGTAGCTGGCCTTGTAGGTTGCTTTGCTCTTTGGACTCTCTGTGTCCTTGGTCCATCATCTGTGCCCTCTTGAGTTGGAAAGAGTGGGTGGGGCAGCAGAGACAAGGTGCTCAGATGGGGTTGATGCTCGGTAGTCTCCTGAGTGCTTGACCATGGCCTCCACCAGGAGATGGCAGAGATTGGGTGGGACAGGGGCTCTGTGGGCAAGGCCCAGCTCTACGTGCAACCTGAATGACTATGGCTGAGTATGTGGGGGGAGGGGCATCAGCTTGCAGCAAGAGTGGCCACATGCATCTTGGAAGGCAGAGGATGACCCACAATTCCATCTTGCAAAAGCACAGCAGGCCAGGCTCTTGGCACTAGTTGAGAGGGAGCTCAGGTCGCCACTTAAGTTGGTGCTGAGACCATCTCTGGCAGAGGCCTGAGCCTAACTGGCCATGTCCCCCTCAAAGCATGTCAGAAATGCCACCCTTCTGGTGTGGGCGGGTGCAGCTCTGGCCGGCAGTTCAGTCAGATTGTGGGCCTCTGATCCCTCAAGAAGACAGATCACAGGCTGACCGTGCCAAAGGGCTGAAGCAGACTGCGTGTGATCTCAGGCGAGGGACAAACCTGAGGGTGGACGTCAGCCACTGGTTTGCCGATTTCTCTCTGTGTAGTCACAATGTCATTTCCTTGACTTGGGTGCCTTTATGAAACGGCCTTCCCTGTAGTGAGGGACAGAGGTAGTGGCACGAAGTGGCAAATTACTGTCACCATGTGGCCTTCCCCCATGTCTGAAGGAAATGCAGGAGAGCTGGCCCTGGCCCTGTTCTGGGGGTTATGGAGGGGAAGGTGACTCACAGGCAAACTGAGCTCTGCCATAGGATGTAATATGAATTCACAGTTCCCCTTGTCCTGTCCCCAACCCCCACACTTTCAAAACGTTTGAACAATAGCCCAGTACCTTGTGCAGTATTTATATTCCAAGGAGCTCCAGGCACACAGAAGGCGCCAGCCTGCTCATCCTTGCAGTGTCCACCCTGCCGAGAGGTGCTTCTTTCTCTCTTGCTCTGTGAGCAGAGAAACATCGGAAGGCTCAGCTGGCCTGCCAGGGCACGCTACCTCATCACCCTTGGTCTCCGGTCCTGAGGTTTGGCTGCCAGTGGTCCTGCCTCCTCCCAAGGTGAAATGTGTGACCACCCGCTATGATGTAATCCTTACGCCGCCTCTGCCTGCCTGACAGACCCAGCCATGGCTCCTGGCACTGATGTTGTCTCAAGTGCCTTTTGCCCCCATTGCATACCACGAAACAAACATGGGAACAGAGCAGAGATGTTGGTGCCTTCAGTGTCTTTCCCCGAGGCCTCAGAAACTCTGGCAAGTGCTGGAGTCTTCAGGGCTGCCCACTTCTCAGTGACCTTGGCATGGAGATGGCACTCAAATGTGGCTCTAGCTCCATCCTCAGACCTCCCCTGCCCTAAAAGCATGGTTATCTATAGCCCCAGGGTACAGATGAGTACTGGTGAGAGCTACTGTCCCCTGAACCTACCTCAGCATGAAATACTAGCCTAGCACCAGATCCATGGCCAGGTAGGTTACTGGATTTGGGGTGGCCTGAGGCACCACGCTGTTTCCTCCAGAGCACGGGGAGTAGGCATTCCAGAGGTCATGACCTTCTCCTCCCTGTCTACCAAAGGACCATTCTAGTCCAGTGCACTAGTTCAAGAAGCAGAGACCTGGAGGCCATGGCTGGATTATCAGCATTCCTCTTGGGACTCTTTCCTGGGCCTGCCCTGTCTGTGTGAGCTCATGAGCTCCAGTGTATTCCAAAATACAGGGACAATCCCAGGAACAATTGTGTGCCTGTTGTCTAGGGCCTAAAGCTGAAGCTTTCATTCTGGGGACCCAGACACTGACCCCTGCTGCCAAGAACCAGCGGAAACTGGTTGGATTGGTGAAGGCCCGGGAACATAGAGTCCCAAGTATGCCCCTGTATACCTTCTCCCTGACACCTGTCTGGGTCCCATCTCATTTGAGGCCGGTGACCACCGGGCTGAGCAGAGCTCTTGGCCCAGAAGGTGCCTGATTGGGAAGAAAGTGCACCTGTGCCAGAGTGCACTAGCGTGGGAAGGGCAGCAGTGGCGATCAATGTTTATGGACTGTTGAGTGATCACTCTTCCTACACAGGGCTGGCAGGTGCTCTGTGTCAGATGGGGCTCCTTGGCATCCCAGCCACACATCATCTGTGGTCCTTCTGGGAGCCGTTCCTCAAGCGTCATGCTTTTGGGGCACGGGCACCCTTGGGGGGCAGGTGTGGCACCCCCCCATCTTAGTGTCCAGCCACATGGGACATTATAGCCCATTTCAACAGGTGGAGAGACACTAGCTTCTGAGAAATCTGATGGGTCTAGGAAGTGTGTGCAACAGGGCAGCTACCCCGGGCAGGCGCCTTTTCCTCCTGGGGGAGCGAGCCTAACTTCAAGGGCTGTGTTGGGACAGCACAGAGTAGGTGGCAAGTAGTCCTTGCCCCTTGCTCTGTAGGACCAGCATCTCTTGCTGCACCCTTCAGTGGGCTTTGAAGCCCAAGACAGATCCAGATTCTCCTGTTCACACTGGGTCATCCTTGAGTCCTACCAACCCCACATAAAGACCCAAGGCACTGAGTGGAGCTGATCCCATTCTCCAAAGCCAGACCCCAGAGTCCCATCAGATGAGTCATACTCCAACAAAAGCAACCATGACCCTCCCAGAGAAGAGAGGACAGCAAACCCTTAGTGCCACCAGGGGAGGTAGTGACTGGGTTTTGCCTCTGCCTAGGCCCTTAGTGCACAGAAGAGTGACAGATGCTGTCCCTGGGCCTTGCAGGATTGTCCTTGACATGGTTTTTCCCATCCCCACAGAGATACTAAAACACAACTGGACTCACTCTGTACTGAGGGCTGGAGGGGGGTGGGGACATTAGGGAAGAGGTGACAAGGGTGTGTGAGGAGACTTGACATTCTGGAGTCATATTTAAGAGCAGAGACCTCAAGGTGTACACACACACACACACACACACACACACACTCCAAGCACAGTATTCTTAATGTCTGTACAGAACCAGCCCGAGCCGGAATCATCAAAATGTAACTGGGTTGTAGGTTGCAGGTGCTTTATGCAATGTTTATTTGAGGAAAATTAGGCTTAGAAATATGGGTGTGATCTCCCTGTCGCCCCTTCGCCAGGACTGTGAAGTGGAGCTGTGAAGAGACTGGAGCTTGTGAGGAGAACAGCACCCAGCGAGGAATGACCAAGGACTAGTTATATTCAGTTTGAAATTCTGCACACACTCAACAGGAGGTCGAGCTGCCGAGGCCACCCATCAAACCGATGGGGCTTATGCTGGTGTAGCGCTCCGAGTGTGGGAGGGGAGAGCTATCTCTCTCTGCTGGTTCCCTCCAGTTAGAGTGACTTTCAGTGTGAGACAGATGAGCAGCAGAGGGTGATTCAGAGGTGAAGGATGTAAAAGCCCTTTCCTAGGCCAGGAGGAGACTTGGGAGAGAGCGTCGCTAAGTACACATGTTCAAATATTTAAAGGCCTGTCAGACTCGTTCCTGGTGAGCTTCTCGGAAATGAGGACTGATGCATGTTAGCCACAGGGAACGGGATCTAAGTTAATAGACTCCTTCCCTGGAGTTATATGGGGGAGACTGAAATGCAGACTGCAGGCAAACACTCAGATCAGACCTGGGGAGGCCTTCATGACTGCCTCCCCTGCTGCCCCTAGCAAATCTTTACAGCCACCATCCTCCTGCTGGCTGGGTGACTTTGGCAGAAGTCTCTGACTTTGTCCTTTCTCTTCCCTGGGTATGGAATTGGAAATGTGCTCCACGCCTGCCCTCCTCACCAGCCAGCAGCCCGTCTGTTTCTCTTTATGGCTATGAGGATGAATGAGCTGCAGAGCCCTCGGAGAGAGGGAAGAGGACCACTTGTAATACAAAGTAGTAGCCCCTCTCCCACCCTGGCGCATCCTTTCTGCTCCTCACTGCAAAATTCTTAGCAGGTTGGCATCTTTCAGGGCCAGGCAGCCTCTTAAAGGAGTCAATGTGTCAAGCAGTGCAATTAAAATCATTAGGATTGTTTCTCTTACTTGCCATATCTGCTAACTTATTAAATGCCATTATGTCTTGGGCCCTGGGGAAGCTGTGAGCCCTTGTGTTCCGATGTCTCCTGTTGGCCAAGAGGGGTTGAGGAAGCCCCGGGATGGTGTAGGGCCACTGCTGGAATCTATGCCCAGAGCTCATGTCTGGGACAGCTCTCTTCAGGTGTAGGAAGTAGCGGGCCTGAAAAGGCCAGTGGTGTGCAGGTCTGTGCTAGGCTGGGCCAGGCAAGCACACCTCAACCACATTGGGAGTTGCTGAGGGGGTTCTGGAGCTTCCAAGAGTGGGAATGTAGGTGTACATGTGCTCCTGTTCCTGAGATGTGCCCTGCTCAGCCCTCTTGCTCACTCACTCACCTGCCTACCTATCCACTCACCCACCCACCCACCCACTCACTCAACTGCCCACTCACCCACTCACCCGCCCACCCACTTCCCCACCCACCCATTCACTAGATCAGTTGCTGAAGAAACATCCAGTGTTCCAGGTATTTTCTGGGCCCTGTAGTGGAAGGACAATGGAAGACCATGAATCTGGTCCTCAAAAGGAGCTATATATTTTTTGTGTGTGTGATAAAAGCCTGGGGTGGGGGCTAGCATGAACTTGTGACCATGCCCTGGATCAGCCCACCCTGGGAGGGCCCACCTTTTCCCTTGTGAAAGGCTAGATGGATGGAGGTGATACGGAGTCTGATTAAATGGGGATAGACTTCCCAGACCATGGTGAATTTGGAGTAGCCATGGGCCTGGAGAAATGGGGTGCCTGTGTGGGTGTCCTGCCTGGAGACAGAAATGTGTATTAACTTGGTCAGTAGGAACCAACCTGAAGATGAGATACAACCAGTTAATACTTGGCTAATAGTGTGGGGGATTTGGTTGCAGGACTAGCTTGGTGTGTCCACATTACTTTTGGGGTCTCAGTTTACCTGCTAGACCTGTGCTGGGTGAGTTCCTAAGGAATGAGGAAGCCTGAGACAGGCTAATGAACTCATCTCCTCTAGGGAGCCTGCAGCAGGACCAGGACAAGGTGCAGATGGCCGCAATGCATGGATAAGGCTGGGGTGCCATTCTGGACCATGAAGATGTATCATGAACAGAAGAGACCTAAGTCCCAGCCTTGCTGGGATGGGTGCAGACTTTAGGTTAGGGGTTTGCCTTAGCAACTTTGTATGTCGGTTTCTCTGCAGCCCTGAAATGAAACTTTTGAAAGGCCCTTGGTTGAATGAAGTGACAGAGGAAGCTTGCAACGTAGGAACCACTTAGCTTTCCCTTGCTTAGAGACGGGTTCCAACCAGGCCTGGACTACATGAGGAGCTGAAGACCCCCACTTAGTTGGTGCTTATATTGGCTGGGTCCTGATACTCCTGAGTCACTCTGCCTCGCCCCGGATTCTTCAGTCTCGGGTTCTATGGTAGCTCGGTCATCTCAGCTGAGACAACCCTCTGGTTTTAGAAGGGAATTTTCTCGAATACCACTTACTAAGCTCTCTGGCACCCAGCTTTGGCTAAGCCACCCAGGCCTTATGATTCCTGAATGGTTCCCACCACAGGGATGGGGTGGTTCCCTGCCCTCCTCCTGGACTCTGACTTTAGAGCTGGTTTCCTGTCTTCATGTCCCCCTACTGCCCAGAGCAGGCCTTACTTATTCCCTAACCCCACAGTAAACCTGTGTCTGTAGTTACCTCCTCTCTTTTGCCCACAGACATCTATTAGATGTGAGTTCTGGCCAGCTTCTGACCTAGCTTCAAACCTCCCAAAGAGTCTGACATCTTACCATCCTTTTGAGGGTCACCAGGGAGAATGGGAGTGCTCTCCCTAGCAGCAGTGTTATCAAGGAATTAGCTATTGCTTGTCCTGGTGAGGGGACTCAAGACAGGGTTTTCCAGCCTCTTTGGTATCAGGGGCTAAATAGTGTCTTGCTTATTTTGAGCACTGTAGCTTGTTCAACTGCGTCCCTTGGCCTCTGCTCTACATGCCAAAAGCATTTCCCCTCTGCCCCTCCACTTCAGTTGTGGCATCAGAAGTGTCTCCTGGTGTCCCCGGAGAGCAAAATTCTCTTACTTGAGATCCACTGGTCTAGGGGCCAGAGGCAGCATTCCTGAAGCCAGGCTAGGCCTGGGCTAGAAATGAACAGAGCAGAGGCCCAATCCAAACCACAGTTTAAAGAGGATCTGGCCTCGGAGAGCTACAGAATCTTCAGGGTACACAAGACCCATGTGAGAAAAGAGACATTTTGAAAGAGGACTCTAGCAGCTTTCTGTAGGGTAAACTGAAAAGCAGGTCCCGGAGAGACAGACGGGTCTAGCGTGGATGGGAGCTGAGGCAGGATGTCTTAGTGTTTGCTACTTGGCAGGAACATATCCTAGGGAGCAGCAGACCCGGAAGGAGTAGCACCTGCAGCTAGAGCGAGGGAGCTGTCCCAGCCTGGCGGTGCCTTTCACATCTCCCTCAGTGTCATTAGCTGGAAAATGCAGCCTCAGTCTTTGTTTTCTTCTTGCCTGGAGCCTCAGGTGGGGCTGGGTCATGTAGTAGAATGTTTATGTCAACAGGAGACCCCAAGGACAAGGGTCACATGTGCACTCCCTGTGGCACAGCAGGTTGCCTGAGATAACTAAAGGGGACCTAGTAGGGGTGGGAATGGGTCTGGGGGCTTTGGAAGGAGGCTGTCCAGGAGTCAGGCTCAGGTTCTCCTATGCTGGGACTGCCTGGATCTCAGCCTGGATGGATCTCAGATGGGAAGTAAGATGAGACACGAGTGGGAGTTCACTGGAAGAAGGCTCCTGAGCTGATGTCTGCAAAGCTTAAAGACTGTATTGAAGGGCATGGGGTGTGAAGCCAGAGAACCAATTGGAGAAACGTGGCCCTGGGAGGCTCTAACCATCTGAGGTTTCCCATGGACATTCTCCTGGACACCACAGGAGCTCTCCAAGAGTAGAGGGGACCCAGCAGACCTGCTTCTGATGAGCAAGATGGAGAAGGCTATGCCTTAACATGGGTGCCCTGGAGGCCAGAAGCAGCACAATGGTGGGGGCATCTTACAGCCCCAGGAGTCCCCAGGCCAGGCTCCTCCAATCCAAAGAAGTACCTGCCCTGAGGGTATTCTGTTACTCAATCTAGGGTCAGATTTATAGAACCATAAATCTTTGGTTCAAAGTCATGAATTTTCCACAGTATGATTAATGAAAGAAAAATTGAGACGGCAGCTCAGAAAACTGACCAGATTGAAGAAAGTCTGGGTGACAGGCTGCATGCAAGTTTAAGGGCATCACAAGCCAACCCAACAAGTTTCTGAGCCAGACTGGAGCACCACCTAGTGGGCACAGAGGGCATCAGCGCACACCCATTCCTGCTACAAGGCTTTGAGGTGATAGTGTAGAATCAATCCTAGGAACCTCAATGTGGCCTCACTTGAGGTCGCTCTGGTGCAGAAGCCATTACATGACCTACCTACATCCTCTACAGCTCCTCAAATCATCTATGGCTTAGAAATTGTGTGTGTACATGTGGGGGGTTCTGGGCTGGGCCATTCTGTTTCCCCATTTTTCAGAATTCTCTTCAGTCCTGAAACCCAGCTAACTTTGAACGCTGCCTGTCTCCCATGGGACCGTGTCTCATTGCTCCCGCAGACTCATCTGGTGTGTGGCCACCAGCTCTCCCCTAGTCATTGCAGGAGTCCCTGCATGTGTTGGCTGTCTCTTGCCCTCAGTGGCCTCTTTGGGGAACAGCAGCCATGATGACTGTCAAAAGCATCTGTTGGCTCGTGTCACACTCAGCCCTGGGGCAGAACACTCACGTCCTCCTACCTTCAAGGTCCTGTCCTATCTGTTCCCTGGTTGCAGTTCCCTCTTTTATCTCCTGTCTACCACATGCCACTGTGGTCATTCTGTGGCAGCCATGTGGCAGTTTGTCCCCCTTGGCGGACAGGCACTGTCCTAACTTGAGGTCTCTTAACTTGATGTATCCTTTTCTGAAGCAGTGCCTCTTTATATGGACACGCCATCGTTTCATTTATCTGTGTTTGTGTTGGTCGTGTGTGTGTGTGTGTGTGTGTGTGTGTGTGTGTGATCATGAGAATCTCCTTTCCCTACTAGGCAGGGCATTTGCCAAGGTTGTTCACTACTTCCTCTGGCCCTGGCATTTGATAACCACGTGCCTGGTTAGAGTCTGTAGGCTGAATGAGTGAAGAAAACACAGCTCCTAGAAGCCGATGCCCTTTCCCTCACCTTGAGTGTCTGAGAGTAGAATTCCTTGTTTGTGCGTGTTTCTTCCCCGCTCTCCAGCTGCTCTCGTTGTACATAACTCTGGCTGTCCTGGAACTCACTCTGCAGACCAGGATGATCTCGAACTCACCAAGATCCACCTGCTTCTGCCCCTCAAGTGCTGGGATTAAAGATGTGCACCACCACTGCCAAAGTGGGGTTATTAGAGTCAGTACAGACTATGGTCCAACTATTCCAACAATGGCCATCTCCTCCAAGAATCCAGTAGTTGTTCGGTCCTTTAGGCTGGCCTCTCAGCTGCTCTTTAGTATATACCAGAATCCAGAAGAAGTAGGCGCTAATATCAATGAAGGCATGGACTGGCCAGCAATAGTGAAGGCAAGCAGACAAAGGGCAAGCGCTTCCTTCTTCTGTGTCCTTATATAGGTATGTAGGCTGCCACCAGAAGATGTGGCCCAGATTTAAGGTGGGTCTTCCCACCTCAAAAGATCTGGATTCAGGGCGAGTCCTCCCACTTCAAATAATTCAGTAAAAAAAAAAAAAAAAAAAATCCTTCACAGGTGTACCCAGCCTCTTGAGGTTTAGTTAATTTTTGATGTGGTCACATGGACAGCCAGGAAGAGCCATCATATTATTCCATGGAAAGGGCTCTGCACCCCTGAAGTGTGTAAGGTGGCAAAGCCAGGGCAGGTGGAGCTGAGCAGATACCCACACCTGTGACTCTCAAGTCCTTACATCTTTTTACTCTGCATGGAAAATTCTTGTCTTCCACCTCAGGCTTCTCCCATGTCCACCTATCCTTTGATGAATGCTCCCTCCAACGGATGTCTCTGACCGGGATAGGGATTGCCTCTTCTAAACTCTTGTAGCCGTTATTTGGCGCCATTGTATACTGGTAGATGCTGCCCTTTCATTTCTCCCATTCAGTTAGAATGGAGGCCCCTGGAAGGCAGGTCTCTAACATGGCTGTAGCTTTTCTGGTGTTGTACACTATGTGTTGTAGGAACTCAATAAATATTGGCTGACTGATGGATTGGCTCCACAGACTCAGCACACTTCCCTGGAGCTGGGGTGGGAGAGGGGCGAGCAGAGAGTGTCAGCTAAATGGAGCATAAAACAGAGCGAGCTGGGAGGTTGGCCGCTGTGAGAGGGGAGCTCTCCCAGGCAGAGCTGCCAGCTTTAGTTACAGCTCAGAGTTGCTGGTGAAGAAGATGGTGAGGTGTGTTCATTCTTACTGCTTTGATAAAATACCTGGCAGAAGCCACTTCCGGAGGTGGGTTTTTTGGTTTTGGTTTTGGTTTTTTTTGTTTGTTTGTTTTTTTGCTCACAGTTCGAGGGGATGGCTCAAGGCAGTTGTTCACATCCTACCATAGGGAACAGGGAGAGAAGGATGCTCGCTCTCCACTCCTTTCTCAGTGTATTAACCTGAGACAAGGATGGTGCCGCCCCAGTTAAGGCTTTCTGGAAACACCTGCATAGACACACACAGAGGTGCGTTTCTATGGTGGCGCCCACCAAGATGCCAATGAAGATTCACCAACATGGGTAGACAGCATGGACTCCTGTGTCCTGCCCCGTAGCCAGCCCATGAGGACCTTTTATCCCTTTACCCATGGACTTGCTTTTCACACTTCAGAGAACAGTGGGTACGCGACCTTCTGTTCAGGGTAGTGGGAAACACCCACTGAGGTTTTGGCTTTGAGAGCCATTGCCCTGGGTTCTCTGCCATAGACCAACCAATCAAACCCTGCCCCAGCCTCCCTTCTGAGCATGGCGGCCCTCTCTGCCCGGAGGAGTAACCTGAGTTTACATGTGTGTAGTTTTCTGGTTTTCCCTTTGTCTCATTGAAGTTGATCTTCAGAGAAACCTTATAAGGTTTATGAAGCTGCCTCATCCCATTCACTGGAAGGGAGACTGAGGCATGCAGTGGCAAGGTGGCGTGTCATAGGCTTTGGGTCTGTGACAGTACCTGGCTTTTTATAATCATCTTATATCTCAGAGTCAGGGATGGGAGATGTGCATAGAGGAGTGGTCTGGGAGATGAATGTCAGAGCAATGCTGGTCTAACTGGTGTCTTCTCTCTCCAGCTCTGTGGCTGTGGGCTGCTTGGAGTGGGCATCTGGCTCTCTGTGTCCCAAGGCAACTTTGCCACCTTCTCCCCCAGCTTTCCCTCGCTGTCTGCAGCCAACCTTGTCATCGCCATAGGCACCATCGTCATGGTGACGGGTTTCCTGGGCTGCCTGGGGGCCATCAAGGAAAACAAGTGTTTGCTCCTCAGCGTAAGTTGGACCTCATGTTCCCTTCATTGCTTCCTGGGGCTCCCTAACTGAAGTCCATAGAAATTGCTTCCATAAGACTCTGCCCCTAGCCCTGGCTGTCCCTCTCTCTCTGACATGTGGTCTGTCTGGGTTTGCTTAGGAGTAGGTGATGCTCCCAGCCTGGGAACCCTGACCATCCTTCTCCCCTCCCATTCTCTCTTACCACCCACCCTGGGGAAGAGTGGCCATGGCCACTAGCCTGGACCCACGTTTGCCCTTCTCTTTCCAGTTCTTCATTGTCTTGTTGATCATCCTGCTGGCAGAGTTGATTCTGCTCATCCTCTTCTTCGTCTACATGGACAAGGTAAGCCTTGCAAAGGGGGCCAAGATGGAAGGTCACACAGCCCCAGGGCTAGGCCAGGGGAACCATTGGCTAACAGATCCTGAAGACTGGTCTGCAGGAGGCCTGAGGGTCCCACCCTAGCCACTTCCCTCCTCGTCTAGAAACACTGCTCTAGATACTCCAGCATCTCCAGCTGGCCTGGTATGGGTTAGGGAGGAGAGCCAGTGGCCTGGTCTCAGCCAACCTGTGGTGTTGCCCCTCATCTGCCAGGTGAACGAGAATGCCAAGCAGGACCTGAAAGAGGGGCTAAGGCTGTACAACACCGAGAACAACGTGGGGCTCAAGAATGCCTGGAATATCATCCAGGCTGAGGTGCGGCTCGGGTCTGTGCGTGGGGTAGGATGGGGCAGGCCGCAGGGCACCTGAGCTGTTGGGAGAACCACTCCTACTAGGCATTCGCCTAAACCTGAAGAGTCAGCCCATAGCATGGGATGCTACTGGGAACGGGTGAAGAGATGAGCGCACGAGGCACATGACATGGGCCTCAGGAGTGGGCGGGCCTGACGTGTTGAATGACAGGAGTCACCAGATCACGTTTGGCTCAGGTGTCAGGATCTGATAGTGACAAGAATAAAGTCTCTTGTTCCCTGATGCTCACCTCACACAGACCCTGCCAATCAGCTTGGGAGGGTCCGTACCACATAGGAAGGAGGTCAAGGAACTGGTGAGCAAGTACTGTGCTGGGCTCTTCCACCCCACGTCTGGTGCTCAGTCCAGAGGGACAACAGCCTTACCCTCTCCCCCTGCTGGTGTAGGAAAGAAGAGTCACTTACTACCCCTGGGGACCTGGCTGCAGCTCCAAGAGGGGACAAGGAGTTCTTTTTCCCATCTCTTGATGGGGCTGACATATCTGGCCACACTTCCCACAGATGCGGTGCTGTGGGGTCACTGACTACACAGACTGGTACCCAGTGCTCGGGGAGAACACAGTTCCTGATCGATGCTGCATGGAGAATTCCCAGGGCTGTGGGCGCAACAGCACCACTCCCTTGTGGAAAACGGTGAGGCTGGATATCAGTGCCTTGGGCTCACTGGTCCCATGTGCACTGGATGTGCCTGGCAGGAGGAGTGATGGGAATTAGTTCACTGTGGGATAGGGAGAGGGGTACACTGGAGTGAAGCCAACAGTGCTGTGTGTGTGTGTGTGTGTGTGTGTGTGTGTGTGTGTGTGTGTGTGTGTGTACACACATGCACATACGTGCTGAACCCACACTTGGGATTCAGAAGGTAAGGGATTGGATGGGGTTGAGACAATGCAGCTCTTGTTGCAAGCGGAGCCTGGGGGTTGGATGTTGCTACTAGGGAGGACCAGGGACTGGGGCAAAATGAAGGTAAGGCCAGGCCATTGGAATGCAACATCATGCTAGGATCTTACCTGTGGTTCCCTCCCCAGGGCTGCTACGAGAAAGTGAAGCTGTGGTTTGATGACAACAAACACGTGCTGGGCACCGTAGGCATGTGCATCCTTATCATGCAGGTGAGGAGACCCCGGGCGCCCTGATTCTGGATGGATAAGAGCCCGAGCCGGTGCAGTGGGGTGTTCACACAGCCTAGTCTGAGATGCGCAGTGTCCAGCCCAGCAGTGAAACCACTGCAGAGCTCTGAGTGACGTCACAGGCAGTGAGCAAGGCTTAGTGCTTAGCAGATCCCTGGACCTGATGTTGAAGCCAGTATCAACTGACATGCTCTCCACAAGAGCTGAAGGTGTTCAGTGTTCCTGGGTCACCAGCTTTACAAATGACATCTGGCAGCTTGGGTAAAGCCACAGGTGGCCTCTGCCTGCACCTCTGTGTCTTCACCTGCTTTCAGGATTCTGAAATTCTGAGGAGCATAAATGAGATTTGATGTTGTTCAAGGTACTTCTTCCCAAAGACATCACTTCCTGTATTCTAGAACCAAACAGAGCTTGTTGGCATGGATGTTAATGACTTGTACCACTCCCTGCTTCTTCTTCGCTCTCCTCTCTCATCTCCTCTCACCTCCATGGAGGGTCAGGTCCTGTATGTGCTCTGCCTTCTCCCCGTGCCCCTGAAATGTTATTATGTGAGTAGCTTGGGATCTCAGGCCTTCTGCACACATGGCTCAAAGGGACTGAGGTACGTCCACCTGTGTGCAGTTCCAGGCTGGGTCTCCAGGGGAGCTTCTGAGATCTTGGTTTCTTTGTTTCCTGACTCATTTCTAGCACACTAGGTTACGCACGCTTTATGTTAGGTTTTCTAGGGCAGTCCCAAGCTTATGAAACTGAGGTCTGACCCCAGGCCACAAGAGCGTTGCTTTAAAGTCCTCTCCTTGTCTTTCAGATCCTAGGAATGGCCTTTTCCATGACTCTGTTCCAGCACATCCACCGGACGGGTAAAAAGTACGATGCCTGAGTGTTTGGCAGCGCCTGGCTCCACCCGGACACTGTATGTGCCAGGGAAGAGGACCTGAGTTGTGTCTCCTGCCTGCTCTCCGATGGCCACCCTGCACCACCTGCCAGCCTGCACTCTCCTGCCCACATCCTTGGCCTTAGACCTCATGGAGGGCAGAGGCCCAGGGAGGAGGCATTGTGCAGAGACCTCAGGGCTTGGGCGCCTGGATTCCTGCACCTGCATACTTGCCAAAGATGCCAGGGTGGGCAGGGTGTCAACGAGGAAGCCCCGACGATGGGTTTCTGCCCCTGGCCTTCCTCACATTGACACTTGTTCCTGTGTGGGGTGGAGAGTCTGCCCCAGGGAGGCCACTGCCATCCGTGGCTGCCCAGCCAGAGAGTCTGCCAGGGTGCAGTGTGGCACCGCCAGGTCAGGCCCCCTGAAGCACCCTGCCCGGGTTTTTATACTATAGTGTAACTTTTTTTTATTTTACTCTGATTATGATTATTCAGGAATATTATCTCTCAGATAAGTTTAGGGTTAGCTTTCTGATTTATAACTTTTTACTGTGTTGATTTCCATAACGGTTTGAGTTTCCTTTTCCTGTGGGTGGGGATGGTTAGGGAGAAAGGACCTCCATCCGCTTTCAGTCAGGACACACCACTGTGCAACTCTCACGAGGCTGAGGGTGAGAAGTGCCAGCCTTTTCCCTGGGACTCACCTCAAGGGAGAGGGTGCAGCCACGATATGGGGCCCTGCCAGGCCTGGAGACCATAGATAGAGCCAGAAGAGGCTGGTGGAATACAAAGCATGGAGCATCTGACTCTGGGGTGAAAGGATGCTGCCTGAACCAGGGAGCCACATCAGCAGGGCATGGAGGTCAGGAGAAATGTTTTGCTGGGAGAGAGGCAGTCAGAACAGTCTGTGGCATCTCCTCTTCTTCTTCTTCCTCTCCCTCCTCCTCCCTCAGTCCTCTGCAGGCTTCCCTCCCAACCCACAAGCATCCTGCATCCCAAATGGTTACTCTCACACATTCCTGCTGCAGATTCCTCTGGTTCAGACCCTTCTCTACTCACCCTGGTCTGGACAGTGGAAGCGGACATGTTCCTCTGTCCAGATTGTCAGAGTCTCAGGACTACCCAGGAAGGGAGACAGAGCTGCCATCCATGGCCAGCCCCACCAGACTCACCCAGTTGCTTACTGCCCTGCTGAGGAGAAAGGAAAGGGCCATGTGGGTCTCAGGACCATTCCTCCTTAGGATCCACTGCTATCTACACTGGGGGTTGGGGGGGAGGCACCGTATCCCATGGAACCTCAAAGACACAAGATACAGAAACTCTGAGAAGTCAGTCTTCTGTTACCCCTGCAGCACTGGAGTCTCTCATTAGATGCCCAGTGCTTAGCATGGGAGATGGAGGCAGGCCGTATCCCAAGTTGTAGCAGGAGTCTTGCTGGCACTGATACCCACCGCGTCCTTCCGTAAAGACAAGGGCCTGTGGGACTGGCTGAGCACCCATTGGGGTCCAGAGCACCTCATTCTCAGGCCTTCACGTGGTAGCTGCTTTTCTTGTGCCATTTGGCTCTTTACCACTATTTCCCACCAGGCCAGGTCCTCCCTAATCTAGCCACGATAGCCAACCAACCTATAACCCCTCTGACCTCCTTGAACAACAGACAGTGCATGACCAGGGGTATGGAACTTTCAATATGTTCAGGACTCAAGTTTTGGAGGCGAGAGAGGATAGCAGGGAGATCTCAGCAGATGGGTCCCGGAAGTTGCCAGCTCCAGGAGGTGGAATTGTGGTCTATTGGAGGAATGGCAGCCACCTCCCTGGAACCTCCAAGATGCAGAGTTGAGGTAGAGCCATTAAACAGTCAGAAAACAAGCATGGCACCTGCTGCATTGTGAGCGTGGATGGGTAGGGTGGGTTTGTTTATGCCTGTCTGAGGGTGTTTAAACTTTCATTAACATCAACATTGAGGTCCCGGCACCCTAGGAGGCACTTCGCCTCCCTGCCTCGTCACAACTCTAGAGCGCTTCAGGGTGGTGCTGGTCCCTGGAGTCTTAGCCGAAGTCCCCCACCCTCACCATCCCCACATCAGCTGCCTGTTCAGCAGAGCCAGATCATAAGTCCCAAACTGCCTTTTTCGGTTTTAGCTGTGTGTGGCTGTGTAGTCATCTGCAGAGTCTTCATGGGGCAGAGGTCTCCAGGCTGAGAGTGGATGTCCTGAGACCCTTGCTTATCTTGGGGGGATGGCCCTTATATGCTAGTGAAGACCACACTCTAGAGTAAAGTCAGGGGAGGTGGCTCAGCTCTTCTCCGATACTCTTGCCTCTGAGCTCACTGAGGTCCTGCCATGAGACCTCCTTTACCTGTGGCCTCCCTG
Source organism: Arvicanthis niloticus (assembly GCF_011762505.2). Lineage (NCBI taxonomy): Eukaryota > Metazoa > Chordata > Mammalia > Rodentia > Muridae > Arvicanthis > Arvicanthis niloticus. The sequence goes on along the minus strand of NC_047666.1, from coordinate 65,366,863 downwards.
GCCTAAGGCAGAGCCATTTCCTTCAGGTCCCACACAAGCAATTTACAGACCTGACTCAGAAAGTCCTCTTGGTTTGCAGGTGACCTCAAGGAAGTGCCTGACATAGCCCCTGGCATTTCTCCACAGCCAACTGACTGGCAGGGGAGCTCAGAGGGTAGGGTCTGGAAACTGCTCTCGGATGACTGACCAGATGTCAGGTGCAAGTCTCCATGCACCTCTATACTCTGATCTGGCACAGCGTCATCCTGTGTCTCTGCCAGTCTGGACCAGCACCTCAGCTGTCCCCCTTGCACATGCTCTGGCCTGACTTAGAATTAAGTGGTCAAGCCTCCAGCTCACTTCAGGTGGATGGAATTGGTTGTCCCCTCCTCTCTGGACCCCTGCCCACCCTCTGGTGGAGGTGCTAACTAGCAGGGACATGGCATAGGACAGGGAGCTGGGTGCCAGATGCTTGGGGTCTGTTCTTTGTCCCACGGTCGCTGGCATCCCTTCTCACGTTCCTGTTCTCTCATTTCCCTCCCCTCCTCCATGATGGTGGCATTCCGGCCTCCCCTCTCTGAGTGGGCATTCGGAGGAGTGAGGCCTTTGAGCCTCTACTTGCGTTGCTGCCCCTGGGTGGCCAGAGAGCCAGGAGTGCACGCTTATTGGTTTCGAATGCACTTTCTGCTTGCAATGCCTTGTCTGCATTTCCTTCATCCCAGGTCCCGCTTTAACGAACACCATGTTTTTAGCATGTTTTTAAATAAAAACTGATCATGTGTCAAAAGCACGAGCAGACTGTTATTTAGTGGTTTGTTTTCTCCCTGGAGCCATGACCAGGATGGAGGGACCCAGAGGAAGACTAGGCAGTCAGGCCCCTGTAAGAGGACCTCATCTTTTTCCTGTGGCCTGGGTTTCAGATTTGCCAGGGTGAATGGATCTCTGTCCCCTCTATGGAGGCCTGGGGAATCCTAACACATAGATCTCTTGCTTGGTGACTGACACAAGCTTAATCAGGAGTTTCCAGTGACCCAACCCTTCTCTTTGAGAGGCAGTCATTTCACCTCAGTGAAATGTCACCTCAGTGTCACCCACAGTTAGCTCGTCCTGTAGGAGGAGTGAAAAGCAGGCCTTTACTTCCTGTGGGTGAAGGCTATGAGGATGGGTGCACTCCAATCCCTCTGCTGCTTATGAAGGTTCCTTTGGGTATGGCGTCTTTTCCAGGAGTGTGGGGACCTCATGATATCCTTTGTCCCAGGTAACATCCTTTGAGGTAGCTTCAGACACCCTCCAAGGAAGTCTGGAAATAAGAGTCTAAGGATGGTCATGGAGGAGGCAGAAGCATAACTCGACTGGCAGGCATGTCAGCCAGTCCTGGGGGCCTCGACACCTCCCTGGTGTCAGAGTCTCCTGTTGCCCCAGTTGGATTCTGTCTTTGGGGCAGATGAAGGCAGCCCAGAGTTCCCTTTGTCCTGGGTCACCAAGTGCCACTATCTCCAGTGAGGAGGCAGAGATAGAACAAGGGCAAGCGTCCAGAGGATGAAATGGAGGTGAGGCAGCCCTAAACTCCTCCAGATGTGCAACAGTGTCTCCCTCCCTCCCTCAAGGGAGTGGCCAGGGTGACACCACATTGTCCCAAAGTGTCAACCTGCAGGACTTCATCTCAAGTTTTGGGTTAAGTCCAAAGGTCTAGCTAGAGTCCCTGGGAATCTCCCTAGACTTATCCACAGTAAGGAGTCTGGTAATCCCCATCTGTTGATGGTCAGCTGGGTCATAGGAATTGGCAAGGAAGCTACTTCTCATCTGTCCCTTTGCTCCTACACCTGTCGCAGGGTGTGGCCACATTTGCTGGTATCTGCCAGGTCAGTGTGCTGTCCACTGGCGGTTCACTATGGCACAGTAACCGCTTTGTTAGTAATGTGGGTAAATGAGCCAAGCCAGAATAGTCAGGCACCTCTGGAGTCTTCTGACGACGCGTATACAGTCAAGAGGATCACGGGAAGGAGTGGCTTAGATGACTCTGGAGACCTCTTGATTGATTTCCCCATTAACCTGTGATGTGGGAGAACAGCCTCCCCTCTGTGCTCAGTGAAGACAAGAAAGGCTAGCTTAGAAAGGATAGCTAAACAGGCCTGGCACCCACAGACGGTGCTACCAGACCTCAGGAGCCAGACCAGGACAACATAGACAAGATGCCAAGTCACCCACAGACATGGATTCAAACTTGGCACCTAATACCTACTCCAGGGGGTAGATGTCACAGAGCTGACCTTTGCCTACAGAGCCAGCTGTCTCATGGGGTGGGGTCACAGTGGAGACCACAAGGTTACACTAGTAATGGTATTCTCAGGATTCAGGATGGCTGTGGGGGTCAAGCCATGGACCCTGACTTGCCTTGTGAGAGTCCTTCTAGAGGAGATTCTGTCAAGGCTAATAAAGGAATAATTAGCCAGGGGTGCAAGGGAGTGTCTGGGTGCATCGGGTAGAAGGGGAGTGTCTGGAGGGAGAGGTCCCTCTCTGTACAACCTCATGAACCATGTCAAGAGCCCAAACTTCCATGCAGGAGGGATAGAACTTGAGGTTTTAAGCCCAAATCAAGGTGTTTAGCCTTGGCCTTCAGTGAGATATCTGGTTGAGAAGGGACAGCCTACCTGCAGGGATTTAGACAGGAGATGAGCTGTGGCAGTTAATTAAATCTCCTGGGGCAAGGGAGCACTTCCATTCACCCTGCATCACACTCAACGTGGACAGGCAGATGGCCAGTCATTTGTACTGATAGATATGTGTATTATTTATTTGACAGAAGCACCTTAAGGAAGGAAGTGCTCCTTTGGGCTCACAGTTTTTGGGTGCAGTCCATCATGGCAGGGAATGCACGGTGGCAGGATGTGAACAAGCTGGCTGCACTGTGTTTGTAGTCAGGTGGCAGAGAGAGTGAATGTTGGTGCTCAACATACCTTTCTCTGTTTAATAAAGCCCAGGATCCCAACCCATGGAATGGAGCCATTCACATTCAGGGTTGGTCTTCTCGGTTACATCCTCGTAGACATATCCAGAGGTGTTTCCATGGTGATTCTAAACCCAGCCAAGTTGACATTAAAGATGAAACACAGCAATGAGAGATCATATTGTCTGGCCCTGACTGCAAGAGGTGGCAGAAGTTTTTGTGTGACATAGCTGGATCTCTGTGTTTGTTGTGCAACTCAGACTTGCAGAACACTCCCACAAACATCATTCACATCCTCCAGACACCTTCCTCGTCTACATGCCTAAGTTTCACCGTTAGAGAAATACCATGGAGAGAGGCAGGGATGTAATTTGAGAATGGAAGAACTGGATTCACTTTCTACTCTGCACTTGGTGTCCGTGGGAGCCTCAGCCAGTCTCTGAATTTGTCTTGACTTTGCCATCAACAAAGTGAAAATAATGCCCATCATACAGATATGTGAAGATGACATAAAAGAATTTATGTTCCACTAAGCTTCATCTAACATAAAGAACAAAATCACGGGAGTGGGAGAGATGGCTCAGTAGTTAAGAACACTTTCTATTCCTGCAGAAAACCCAGGTGTGGTTCCCAGCACTCACATGGTGGCTCACAACCATTCATAATTCAAGTCAGAGGGGATCCAAAATCCTCTTCTGATTTCTGTGGGCACCAGGTGCACATCTGGTGCAAATGTCTTCATACAGGAAAAACACATACACACATAAAAATGAAAATAAATCTTTAAAAATTTTTAAAAGAACAAAATCATGTCATTGGCCAGAAAAAACAGTTGCATTGAGGTATTAAACAAGACAGATTCATACAAATATCACACATTTTTGGTATGTGTAATCTAGATTTTATTAAAAGATAAAACTATAAGGAGATTATAAAAGGGAGGAACCAGTGACAGAGAAGAAAGAGGACACAAGAGAGGAATGACCACAATATGACCTAAACCTCCCTTAATACGATGAATACACACTATTAAACTTAGAGGGGCTAGAGAGGTGGCTTAGCAGTTAAGAGCGCTGTCTGCTCTCCCAGAGGTTTTGATTCCCAGCACCCACATGGCAGCTCACAACCATTTGTAGCTCCAGCTACAGGGGATCTGAAGCCCTCTTTTGGCTTCTGTGGGCACCAGGCATGCACACCGTGAACAGACACACGCTGGCAACCACACCCACACACATAAAATAAAAATATAAAAAATATAGAAAGGTAGAGAGGCGTCCAGCTTGTTCCTGGACCAGTACAAATACCGAGCCCCCAAACTAAAGGCAGGATCTACAGAGAAGCATCAGCCAGGGACACAGGAGGGCAATATGGAGAGGGAAGGAGATGTTTTTAGGGAGAGAGACAACCAAACAGAGCTTACTGGGTAGGCATCCAGGGCCCCGGCTCAGCTCCAGCTGGCTCAGCACCACCACTCAATAATCTACAGAAGTCAGATTAAATAAATGTCATTCAGACACAAAAATATTGACACTGCTCCCATCCCTTCAAGCATTCAGCAAGATTGGGAGGCTCTCTGGATTTGCTGAGTCTGACTGTCCTGAGATGGCCCGTTGTCTCCTTAAGCCAAGAAAAGGAGTAGCAATACTCTGCAGGGCTGCCTGCAGGGCCGGCTCTCTTGCCTGAAGATTCTCCCATGAGAAATGCCCCTTTGTAAGCCCAGGGGCCAACAGAGAACTGAGATGCCTCTGGGGAGGCTCAGGACATGGGCTGGTCCCTCTCTGTACTTGGTTGAGGAAGTTCCTGACTGGGTCTTGTGTTGAGCAACTGGAGCCTTCAAGAAGTGGAGTCCATCTACAGGAAGGAAGTCATTGAAGACCACACTTAATCCTCTCCCTCGTACCCCGCCTGTGTCAGTCTCTGCTTCCGGTTCAGTCACCATGTGAACAAGCTACCACCACCACCACCACCACCGGTGCCACAGACTGATGTGTCTCCCGGATGTGATGGGCTGAAATCCCTCAGAATCCATGAGCCCTAACAACCCTTTCCTCTCTGAGGTTATTTCTGTCAGGCATTTTGTCACAGCGATGAGAAAAGCAATGCACTAGCTTTGTGAGATTCTTACCTCAGTGATGGCATTTGCCCCTGGATAATGGACAGGATGGATTGCAAGCTGGATGCAAATGCCTGATGCAAAGGCTCTGCCTGGGCCCACAGCTGTTGTCTCCTTCCCGCTGGACTCATTACGGTTCCAACCAGAGGTAGAAACAGGAAAATGTAGCAAGTGATCCCTGTGTGTTTATAACTCGGCAGAAAAGAGCTTCAGGCTCCATGTGCACCTTCCCTGGGACAGCCTCTGAGCCACTGTGGAGTGGCAGTGTCCACAACCCAGGGATGCTATAAGATACTGGCATTTGCTGAGAAGTAGTGGCACATGACAAGCCAGCCTGAAGCCCCCAGGCAGACCTTGTCATTGCTCATGCTGCCTGCCCTCCCTCCTTGTCAGCTGCAAAGGCCATTTAGACAGCAGTTGTGAACATTGTCAGTGACAGCAGTTGTGAGCCACCATTAGTGACAGCAGTTGTGAACATCTTTGGTGCTGCTCGTCTGCAGTGGGGAAGAGTGTGCAACGCCACTTACTTTCCTTGGGTGTATCTGTGCACTTATGTGCCCGTGTGCACACTCATAGTAATACTGAAGGGTGAGCAGAGAGCTCACTCCAATGGGAGAGAAGACAATAAAAGTTTCTTAGACCAGGGCCAATCCCCTAATTCTTTCTCAATACCAAGGGGCTCAGCTGTGATTGGCCAGGCCCTGATAGCTAGATATCCATGCATGAGTACAGATTTCCTCAGGTGGCCCAGTACTATCTGTTCACATGGCAAGTGGCCAGGCCTCCTAGAGTGCTCACAGCGAGTCTTCCCGGCGACTGTCAGGCCTCATTCCTTCAGGAGTCCCTATGTCTTAGGGTTCTACAAACCCTGCTTACCCACTTCCTGCCCCCTAGATCTCGGCAACTTCCAGAGAGAATAGCAAATTTAGGAAGTGGTATTTTTTTTTGTCAGAAAAGACAAAATACCTCTTGGTGCATGGGCATGCATTCAAATCTGGCCTTCTTTTGTGTTTATGTTTTTAAATGACTACACTTGTGAGAGGGGACACACAAGCTGTGGCTTGCTTGTGGAGGGCAGAAGACAGCTTTTAGGGGTCAGTTCTCACCTTCGACCATGAGTTCCAGGGACTGAAGTCAGGTCACTGGGCTTGTCAGCACGTGCCTTTATGCACTGAGACGTCTCTCGCCAGCTCCTTTTCTGCTTTTATTAAAATCTAAAAATTGTATTACTTTTATTTTTGGAGACATGGTCTTACTATTGCTTGCCTGGAACTCACTATGTAGATCAGGCTGGACCCAAACTCAGAGATCCATCTGTCTCTACCTCCTAAGTGCGAGGTTTAAAGGTGTGCGCCACCCACCACATCTGGCTTGTTTCATTCCCCCCACTCTCTGACTTCCCCTGCCCGCTGTGTGTGTGTATTGAGAGAGAGAGAGAGAGAGAGAGAGAGAGAGAGAGAGAGAGAGAGAGAGAGAGAGAGAGGTGCTAGCGGGTACCCATGATCCATAGCGTGTATGTGGAAATCAGAAGGCAGCCTTAGAGACTAGGTTCTCTCCTTTTACTGTGGGTTCTGGGGATCCAACAGGCTGTCAGGTTTGTGTGCAACAAGAGCTTTTACCTGTGGAGGCATCGCATGCATCCTGAATTTCCTTTCCCTTCCTTCCTTCCCACCTTTCTTCTTCCTTCCTTCCCACCTTTCTTCTTCCTTTCTCTCTCTCTCTCTCTCTCTCTCTCTCTCTCTCTCTCTCTCCCTCCCTCCCTCCCTCCCTCCCTCCCTCCCTTCCTTCCTTCCTTCTTTCTTTTAGCAGACTGCTACACTAGCTCAGGGTGGCTTGGAACTCACTGAGTAACCCAGTCTGCCCTCAAACATTTAGCAATCCTCCTGTCTCAGCTTCTAAAGTACTGCCATAGGAGGAGGCAGATTCAGTGCCTGCTCATGTCACAAAGGCAGCAGGTATGCCTCGCAGGAAAGTGTGAACGTGCTCCCTGATGGAAGACCGGAAGCTGGAAGCAGAACACACTTGCTTCAGCTCTGCCCTTGTTAGCAGCCTGAAATGTGGGATTGATGACACTCACAAGCAGAAGAGATCATTCCATACAAGTAAACGGTGAGAAACTGAATGAGCGGCATCCAGCTGCTGATGGTGTAGTCGGCAGGTGCTGTAGGGAAGCCATGACCAACACAGCAGCTTCAGCAGGGGCGCAATGCATTCTGTGAATAGAGAACCCGGGGTCTCCTTACAACACCAGATCAGCAGAAGGCACTCTGTGGTAAAAGTCCTTTATTATCGAGTCTACTAGACAAGACATGGAGCATACACTGATCAGTGGAGAGGCAACTCCCACATCTGGAGTGTCACTGTAAGCGGTAGGTTAAGGCAACTTCTATCTTTGTGGAACATCTGATAATTCACATCCATGGGCCAGCTGGACCCCAGAACCCATCTGGCTTCCTAACAATGAGCTCACTGGAATTTCTGTCAGTACTGGTATGGGGAACGAGCAGGTTTCACAGGTCTGTAAGCAGGAGGAGAAGGATGAGGGAAGTTTGATGTTCATCTGGAGTCATTTAAATGAATAAATGCTAGAGTGACTAGCAGGCAGCAGAGCCACCCCAAGTCATATAGAAAAGGGTGGGATCGGAAGTGTAAGAGATCCCCTTTCGTCTGACCTACTGACCAAAGTCATAGACTCAGCAGGGCGCGTGTGTCAAGTGTGCACTGCTGAAAGGCGTGTACATGCTAGTCGTAAACGACTCGGTGGCTGGCTTCAGCCCACCCTCTCTGTGGACCCAGTGGGAACAGTCTCAAGCTGCTCCATGTGTGACTCGGGCCAGATGGCCTGCATGGCTTTTGGCACTTGGGGGCTCTGACATCTGAAGGAAGGGGGCAGTGTCCTCATGTGGTCCATCCTGTGGCTCGGTGTGGTTGCCCATCAGTGGCCTCACTGGGAACTTCACAGAAATGCCATCTGTTAGCTCTGGCTTCCTTGGAGCAATTCTGGGGAGGCAGTGTCCTGTTCTGAAGGCTCCTCTGGTGAAGCTGAGGGGGCAAGTGTAAGACACGCTGCACTGGCACGGAGGGCATAAGAGCCATTTGGCAGCCACAGAGCCGTCTGCTTTTCTCCTGAAGAGCTTCGGCAGCCCTTTCTTCTCTTGCCTCTTTGTCTCTAGCCCAGTGGAGACAATGGGCAGGGGGCCATTTTCAAAGCTGGCTGGGTTCTAACTGATCTGTCCATCCCCTTGACTTCAAAACCTTGGACACTGTCTAGAGGAGCAGATTCTGAGCTCAAAGTAGTTCATCACACTGATCTTCTGTACGTGCCCCCCCACACCCAGCACCTTTAGGACCTGAACCCTGATGGCCATGTGAAGGGTGAAGGCACTCAGGACAAAAGTCACCCTGTGTTCACTCCAGAGCTCAGAAATAACACATGATCAAAATAGGGACTTGGGAGCTGGGGGAAGAAGGCAGAAGAGAGCCTGGCCTGAGGGGGAGACTCAGCACCAGCATCCAAGCTACCTCTATGCCTGGGGTGGCACTGAGTGGAGACAGTCTGGGCTTCTCTCTTGGTCTCCTTTGTGGGGCAGGAAGAGGCATCTCATGTCCCAGCCAGTGATCTTCACATGGTGTGACTCCCATCTTTATGGAGACTGATCACTAAAGACAGTCCCTGCTCTCACTATAATGGTTACGAAGAACTCCCTGAGTGTGCTCCAGGCCATTCCTATAAGCTCTCTGGCCTTCTTAGCTTCCCCGTAGGACCTCGTTGTCATTCTGAAATAAGACAGGTGTCTGCTTCAACTGTGAATGCAGAAGGTTGCTGGGATTGGACACGCTGGATGATCCCATCCGACCTGGGAGGTGGTAAGGCTGCCACTACTTGGCCACAGCACGTAGGACACTCTGCTCCTGAATACTTCCCTGACAGCTGGTACTGGGGCAGGGGGGCATCCAATCCAGATTTCTCTGGGTCCAGCTGGCTGGGGCCATGACAATAGCAAACACCACTGGTGTCCAGCTTGACCAAGCCTTAGTTTCTTCAGCAGCAGAATGGCAACTATAGCACATCCCATTGGTGTCACTATGGACACCACAGTGAAGAATATACACAGATCCTCAATGAACATCCCAAAGCCAAGCCAGTGGTGCTATGGGAGGTAGAGTCCACTGTTCTGAAGGGAAAGCAACAAATGCATGTAGACACCTCACTTCCTTGTCATAGACTAAGGTCCATCCTTGTTCCCCAATACTGGTCACCTGGGGGATTTGGGGACAGGCTGTGTTTCTGAGGTAGCCACTTTGAGCTTAGGGAATGGTGACTCATGTGCTCAGGGTGAGGGTCTACTGGCTTCAGCAACACCAAGTTCGGGGCCTGGCATGGGGCCTAAGTATGTTTTGTGCTGACCCAGGACTGAGGGTGACAGTCTACAGGTGTGTCCTTTCCTCTCTCTAAGAAACTCAGACTGATAACCTTTGAACAGGGTCCTGTCCCTGAGGGGAAACAGGAAGACATATTCTAACATCAATCTGATGGGCACACCTCACTACAGGCTTGGCTCCAGCCTCTGCAGCTGCTGGACCGACCCTGACCTTCTATGTGTTTCATGTCCTCTAAACCCATCTTGTCACCAAGGCTGATGTACGTACGATCAAGGAAGTCACACTTAGGGCTGTCCTGTCACTCTGGAGCCGATGCCTCGTGTTCTCCTGGACTACCTGTGCAGTAAGTCTGTATAAATGGTGCCTGCTTGTCGCCTCTGACTTCATCTCTCTGAGGAAGCCCACCAAAGCAGATACCAGAGGCCATAGTATCCCTTTGCAAACTATCACCTCCCTCGGTGCCTTTTTGGGAAGAACATGGTCTGGACCCCACAACTTTTCTCAATTCTCCATCTATAAGCTTGGGCATCACAGCCCGTCTTGGAGTATCTGCGTGAGTTCTGAGTAAATGAAGGGCAGCTAAGGTTTTCTCTCAGCTGTAGTGTAGTCTGGGATTGTTGGGAGTGTCTTCTTCTTACTGTTGGTCCTTCAGGTGTATGACATAAGTCAGTCCAGGCTCCAAGTAGCCCCCAGGGAATGCCAGAGTGGAAGAGGCTGTCTGATCCGAGAGCCTGATGTTCCCTCTGTCTACACAGCTACTTCCTGCTCTGAGAGTGGAATTCCACTTATGCTGGTGACAGCCACCAGTGGCCCTTAATCCACCCACGTATGAGTGGGAGCTCACCTCTCTCCAACAACTCACCCCGCTCAGCAGGATCTGGGGTCACCACAGTGAGACTGGGGACAGGTAGAAGACGAGTTGAGTGCTGTTGTCAACAAGACACTGCCGGTTCATGTGGGAACTGACGTTTGTTGTAGAGAGATGAGCAGGACCCAGGTTGGGTGGGGGCATGGCTAAAGCTGGGAGTGGAGTCCTGCCGTGCAAAGCTGCCTACAGTAATAATAATCAGAGGGGGGTCCCCATGGTGTCTATGAGCTGAGACCTACTACCAACCTTTAATTTTTCTAGAATTTTCTTTCTGTGTTTTTTTAACGCATGAGTTCTCCCTGAATATCCTCTGTGTCATTCCGTGACTAAAGAGAGGAGCAAAGGAGAGGATGGCGCCTACTCCAGGACAGCGGAGAAGGAAATGGAGAACCCATGGAAGAGAAACAGTGGGGTCCCAAGGGCACCAGGAAATGGGGTGCAGGCAGAGTTCCTCCTTCCCCACAGCTTCCTCTCCTCGGCAGCTGAGACTGTGGTGTACCCCACCCTCGGGGAGGGGGAGGGGAAGAGTTTTACATTCACTAACATTTTAAACCTGGCATTTTGGGAGTCAAGGAACAGGACCAAGAGTCAAGGAACAGGAGTCAAGAGACAGGGGCTTGTGACCATCATGTGACTCTCCCAGCTGTTGTAACCAACCTGCCTCCTTAGTGCCCTGTCCTGGTAGCTTCAACAGCTTGCCTTAAGCTGCCCCACCTTAGATCACTCCCGTCCCCGTGCATTATAGGAAGGACATGGCCAGCTATTCTGTGGGGGAGATTGAAAAACCAGCTAGGTTTCGGGAAACGGTGAGCTAACCTGGTGTGCCCCAAGTGGTGTTTTTCTCTGAGGAGAGCCAGCTTGGGGCCCCATGACAGCGGGAGTCACACGCCAAGCCCTATAGGCTGGGGCCTCATGACAGCGGGGATCACACGCCAAGCCCTACAGGACTCTCAGAGGGACCCATCTGACAGCCTTCTTTTTTCAGACTCAGACACTGAGATAGATCAGAGGGAGATGAGCTCTGACCCCCCTGTAGTTCTCAGTGTCCCAGTGCCTGGCAAAGGGCTCTGGCTGCCTCTTGCCAGGACCATCCCTTCCCACGGATTCTGTTTCTGGCAGTGGCTGAGTGCTACAAATGGAGGAATGAGCTGAGGACCCTGCCCAGCTGGGATGCACAGGAGGCAAAATCACAGGCATTTGGTGGCCTCTGTATAGGGTAGAGGGAGTCCATGGCCCCGGCGTTGACTTTGCAGGCCTGGTTCAGGATGTGGCAATGTGAGCCCTTGTCTGGGCCGGTCAGCAGGCTACAGGGGGATCCTCTAATAAAAGTGTTGCTGGAGCCTTCGGTGCAAGCAGCAGGTGAGGACCATCCCACAGATCTGCCGGGTGGAGAGAGCACAGAGAGCCATGAGAACCCCATGGGCTTCTGATTCACACTGGAGAGGGCTGGAGAGGAAGGGCCTGCGTTTCTCCCAGGATCCCAGGAGGGGTTGATGTGAGGTGGGGGTGGGGGAGCAAGCTCTGAGAAGTGCTCCCCAGAGGATAACTTTTGTGCTAGAATAGGCTCAAATCATGGAGTATGGTTACATAGCACACATTAATCCTGTGGGGCTGGGCTGGGGTCCAGTGGCTGCTATGCCCTCCAGGACCCGCCCGGTTTGTGCTACTGGCCTGTGGGCCTGAGGTTCTCTATAGGCAGCTCCGCTTATCTGTCTCTTCTGAGAGACATCGCCACTCACATCCCAGAGCTGTCGGAAGCATCTAATCTCTAAAATGGCTTCCTGCTGCCCTAGGGCTCCAGGGCTAAACTAAAGCCCATCACAATTCAGTGAAAAACTGTGAGCTCAGCATGGAGACTCTGGCATCCTGCCTGTCAGTACCCCTACTGGACCCACTGATTGGACAAGGATACAGAGGGTGCCACCTGCCCGGTTTCCTAACAGTTTCCATTCCCAAATGACAGAGGATCTGTATTCTACACCCCATGCTCTTTGCTCTCCCACCCCTGAACTGTGTTTTCCCCCTCTCCTTCCTTCCCACCCAGGGGTACCTTGAGAACTAAGAGACAAGAATGTGTCAGACCAAGGTACCCCATGGCTGTCGTCCTGATCCTGGTGGTGACGATATAGTTGCCCACTCTTTACTCTGTGTCAAACTGTCCCACACTGTCACATGGGACAGGGATGAAGGTGAGTGTCTCTGTGTAAGGGACTACCCTGTCTTTCCCTGTCTTATTCTAGAGATCTGACCTTGGGTGTACAGGCCTGGGTGCCAGTGCAGCTCCAGCCCAAGTAGGAATAGATCCACCAAGAGGAGTGTAGCCTGGGCGGCTGCCTGTCCTTGTCAGGTTAGCTTTAGGCCATCCAGGACAGGTGTGTCTCTTCATCTTCCTCCCACTCCCCTGCCCTAGGCCCAAGAGGCTGAGCAACCAAGGCCACAAATGCTGCTCTCGGCTTTAGCCTCTGAGCTAAGAGCTCTGCTAATCCACCTCAGGACTCAGGATCAGAAGCCCAAAGGCGGCTTAAGAGGTTATCTCTCCTCCACTGGCTTTAAGCAGGCTTTGTCACAGCCATACGTCCTCAGACATGTACCCAGGGACTGCGTCATGCTCCTGTCTCCATCTCAAGTTGGATGCTTTCCCCGTGGGTTATCTGGGTCTTTCTGATGTACACATATAGGGCAGGCCTATATGTGTTGTGGGCTAGACCCACCTCTCCCCAGCATGCAATTGCCTCTAGATGGTTTTGCAGGAGCCAAACTCCCTGACATGCATGATTTATCTGAGACGGATGTCTTGAACAGGCAGAGCAAGTGCATGGGGGTAGGCACTCTCATCAAAACATGACCATGCACACATGCACACATATCACACAGGATGCCTACATCATCCTGAACTGGGTGGAAGGCTGGTGTGCAGACTTGGCAATGTGTGCACAGGTGCACACATGCATGCATACATGCACACGTTCCTCACACCTGCATGATGTGACGAGATGAAGCATGCCCTCATCAGTGTACACATGTGAAACACACACACACACACACACACACACACACACACACACACACACCTATCCTTAAGTGCACGGATGGTAAAGGATGTCCTAAGAAATCACCAGTCCTAAGGAAGTACCAGTGTCTCCTTTTGGCAGGGGGACACAGAAGCCAGCATGGATGATCTATGCAGCAAGCACAGTGACATGAGACAACACAGAGAAGTTCCCAGAGGGAGTGCAATATAGACAAAGGTAACCCATCTCTTGGGTTTGGCTCCTGTCACCAGTTCAACTTGCACAGAACACAGAGCTCCCTTGGGGTACTACTTGGTACAGACCTTGGACACATGGGACTTTTTTTTTTTTTTTTTTTTTAACAGAGGGCTGTGGTGCTCATGGTTTCTTATGGGCTTCTCAGCAAGCAGCTTGTGATCTTTGGACAGCATGAAAGGAAGGCCTGGCTTGGCCTATATGGCCTTTCTGTATACTCCAATGACCTAGAGATCCAGCCTCAGCTGTCTGTTTTATAGGCTCTAAAACACATTAGTATCCTACCTAGGGGCTGTTAAGGTTGGTTCTATTTCAGCTGGGTACATATAGGTTGTGTGACCTCGGGGGTAATTGCATCCCTCTCCAAGCCTGTCCTGGAAAGCAAGATTCTTCCAAAGCCAGAACCCAGCCCTTGTCACATCTGAGAAAGGCCAGCAGGCCCTCCAGGACTCACATGACTGGCTGTATGACAGCCACTGTCTCCTCATTCACTCTGTAGCCACTTTCTGCTGCTTCTTGTCAGACCCCCCTCAGAATTTAGTATCCATCACCTCCTCCAGGAATTCTCCCTGGGCTCAGCAATGGCCCATTTTTCCTGTGAATCCAGTGCACAGGCTGATGCTGCCTGATTATAAGACAGTGTCCTGTGTTCCTGTCTCCCTGCTTCTCCTGTGGTTATGAAAGCCCCCACCTCCATGAGCAGAGCATGGCCCTGCTACAAAGCTGATGTACAGTGTGCCTTAGCGCCTCCTCTGCACGTCCCCTGGGTGGGAGGTGCCTCCTCTGTGTGTGAGAAGGATGGCCAGAAAAGATCTCCAGGCTACTTACTATAACCTTTTTAAAGTTTCCCAGCTGGAATATTCTATAAATTACTTTCTAAGATTATGCCTGAGTGGAAACCACCTACAAGAGAGGAAGCCGGAGGAGAAGAAAGAACATCAGGAACAAGGGGCCTGGTTGGCTCTGCCACAGGCGGCTGTGTGATCGTCAGCCGGTGACTTTCCATCTCTGGGACCAGTCGTCAGCCATACTCAATGTCTGCTGAGGAAGATGGTCCCAGCAGCCCTCCACCTGAGCGAGCACAGGTGTGACTGTTTGACAGGGCCCTCAGTGTGTGGAGCCACACAATGTGGCCACAACAGGCCTGGACATGCTGAAGAGAGGAGCGAGTACGTGCTCTGAGGAAAATCTCTCTGAGTGGAAAGGCTCCTCCCTTTAGCCTTCCTGCCATCTGTTTCTTGCTCCAGCTTGCTCCACAGAGACAATGCTGTGAAGGCCACCATGGAGCAGGTCCATTTATATTCAGAGGCTTCTGAGGGGTCTCTTTGTAAATTCCTCCCTCAGTTCCCACCTTGCTGCTTACACTCCCAGGGGAATTCCCCACTTGGCTTTCATCTCCGACCTCCTAAGCCCTCCATACCTTATCTCTGGCTCCACTTGGCTCCTCTGGAGTCCCTGAAATCTGAGGACGATTTCTTTGAAGATACACTGAGGTCTGGCGGCTGCCTTGGCCATTGTATGTACATGTACCGGAACATAGCCTGGGCCTTGGGTGGATTCAAAGTTTGCCAAGGGATCCTACCAGTGGCCAAGTTGAGCTCATTGCGAGCGCACATTGTGGCGTAAATGTCACCATTTCCCCAGAGCATGTATTTCCTGGATAATATGTCAGTGAAGCCATGACAGACATGTCACCAGACACCTGGCTGAGATCAGCGTGGGCAGCCCTGTACTTCTTGCCTGGTTTCCAGAGTTCTCAGAGCATCTGCCTACTAAGGTCAGTGAGCTAGCAACCTTACTAAAATCTAAGGGCAGTACCTCAGGGGCATCAGAGCAGCCAGTGATGGCCCTTATGCTAGGCTTGCCTCCTGTTTCAATGCCAAGAGCTCTGTCTTCCATGCTAGCAGACCAGACTCCTATGTGGCAAAGCCCATTGGCTGATGCTTTAAAATAATTTCTCCAGTCTCTGTATCCTACAGATAAGGAAATCAAAGGCTTTGAGAGAGATTGTGGCTTCTCAGAAGTCACACGTCGAGACATAAGGATACATTTACAGTCCAGGCCCTCTGATTCCCAAGCAAGACGTCTCCAGTTCCCAAAAACAAGAACACCATCTTAGGATGATATCCTGAGCCTTGCTGTATGTGCGAGTGTGTGTGCGTGTGTGTGTGTGTGTGTGTGCGTGTGTGTGTGTGTGTGTGTGTGTGTGTGTGTGTGTGTGTGTGTATGGGTGTGCCTAGAGTCAGCTATGACTGGGAGGAACACTACTCTTCTAGAGACCTGATTTGGGCCCTTTCTAGCCTCCAGACTGCCTAGAGGACAGGGCAGATTAATGTCCATCTCTAGCCAGTAGAGGGCACTCTAACCGAGGCTTCGCCATTACTAGCTTCTGCTAGTGAACCACAAGGGAGAAGGAAACCTGGGCAAGGAGTGAGATGCAGAGTCATAGTACAGGGAGGTGTGACAACCTGCAGGTATGCTGCCTGCCCAGTGGCCTGGCTCTGAACATTAGAGTAGCTAGCAGCACTGACCTGCTCTGACTTTGGGCTTGGAGCATTTTCAGTCCTGTGCCTGGCCCTCGGGTTCATTACCTTTGGCTACAATTTGTGCAGACAAAGACCAGGAAGAAGTAGACTGAGGTGAACCAGTCCTGGTAAATATCTTTCTAGGGCAGGCTCTTAAAAATCAGTGTGATGGGTCCCTGGAAACCTGACAATCACTCCAGCTTCTGGAGTGATGGGCAGCCCTGCCTGGTCCCAGACTTCTTTGGGTTCACTACAAGGGGCAGAGGCCCATTCTGGGAAATGTAAAAATTCAAGGGCTATGCCTGAGCTCCCTAGTCTAGCGGTGAGGAGACCAGGAAGCCATTGGGGAATTTTGGGGAAGATGATAGACCTGTGTAGAAATAAAAACAATGAGCATTTTTTGTGGGGTACCTGCATCTGCTTGACAATGAGGTCTGTGATTTGCACACGTGACCAACCATCATAGGAAGAGCCTTCATTTTAGGAACCTCAGAGGCTCAGAGATGATATAACTGACCCTAGGTGACATGGCTCAGATCATCAGTGACAGAATAAGAAGTCTCTCCCCTGAGAGACTGGGAACTTGCTTTTCAGTGTGTGAAACTGCAGCTGGCCCTCCAGTCCCACTGGGCAGGGAGTGGGCCTTGGTCCAGAGACATCCCTACACTGGGAGACTCCTCAGCTAGATGACATTAGCACTCCATGCATTTCCTTCCCATGGGCCTCTGTGTAGAGTAATGCACTTGGGAGAGCCAAGGGCCATAATGGCTGCCGCTTTAGGTGGGAGGTGCATTCTCTCTGAGTCTCGGTTTTCTGATCTGAGAAGTAAGGAGTGTGCTCACCCTGGGTCTGGTGTGAGGAGCCATTAGGAGGAAGAATCTGAAATCGCTCTGAGACCACAGAGAATCAGATAAAGCTAGCTTGCACCGACCTACAGAGGCATGTGTGTGTGCTGGGTGCCCCGCTTGGGCCCTGTGCTCTCCCGCACATCTGGCTCTTATGTAGGCAGTGTGTAGAAGCGGAGATGAACCACATCTGCAGATGAAGTTGAAGGACAAGAAGGTAAGCGGTGGCTCAAGGTCTTGTGGAGCCAGCGACAGATTGGGATGTTGGTGTCTGAATGTTCAGCCCCTTCCCTTCTTGGGATATCTCATTTACAGCACTGGGGTGGGAAATGCAGGCAGGGCAGCAGGATGCCTAGGTCCTTCTAGAAGGGTAGCCACTACACAGCTCACTATCAGAAGGAAGCGGGAGTATACATGAGGACAGGACCACTTTCTGTGCCTCCTCAGCATCGTGTGTGGCTTCTCCCCTAAGGTCCCTTGATTGGAGCAAATGATGGGACTGAAGGACACTTCATTGATGGAGGTCAGAGGAGGGGCATGTAGGGAGAGGTATTGAGAGGAGAGTGTAGCTTTTCCCATCCTTAGGGGGACTGGGTGTATCTTTCTGGAAGCATACATGAATACACATGGAATGGTGAATGGTGGCAGGTACATGCACACATATGTGCACACAGGCAACTTAAACACACACACACACACACACACACACACACACACTGGCATGCATGTTCACAATCCCAGCAGGCTGTGCTGTGCACACAGGGCACATGCTACATACCTGACCTCACACTCAGATGTGTCCCAGGTCCCTGTTCCAGACAAATTCAAGTTGTTTAAGGCTCTCTGGGGAATGAGGCTAACACTGTGGTTCATCTTTGGTTGCAAAGGGAAAGGGGGTGGGGTGGGTGGAACAAGGGTAGGGCAGGGCCAAGCACGCATGTGCAAAGAAAGCATCAGCTGCTTTCCCCAAGACAAATGTTAGAGGGAAGACATCCCCTACTTCACTTACCTGAAGACAGGCTACCCCAATGCCCACTGCTCCCATGAGCAGCAGGTGGTCAGCCAAGAACTGCTCCAGCTTGGCCATGCAGCCTCCCTGTAAGGTAGAGGTGGGTTATTCAAACCTTGGGCTGACAATAGGCAGGAGGATTGAGGGATGAGTGACCGTCATCCTGTGTGTAGCTGAGGCGGAGAGATGTCAGTGCTTAAAGGGACCATCCAATTTCTCCTGGCCATTTTGAGAGCGCCGGGGGGGGGGGGGGGGGGGCGGGGGGGATAGACTTTCAGGAGGAAGTACCCTGTCAGATCTTTGAGGGCCCCAGGCTCTGTGATCTCAGGCCAAAGAGTGTGTTTTGCTTTCCTACACCTGCCTACTGAGCTGGCCCTTCTGGGGTCCCCCTTAGACCCCAAATGACCTCAGCACTCACCTCTACCTTGTAGATGTTGGAGGGGTGAGCCCGCTGACCACAGCGGGCTACCACTGTCTTGCAGCAGCTGTCAGGCACCTGTCGACCCAGTGCTTCCTGAGACAAGATGTATGCGCTGTGCTGCCAGTCGGCTGAGCTGTTACTGCCACAGCATTTGAACTGAGAGGAGAAGAGGAGGCTCAGGTGAGAAGGGTCTGTGTGGTGCTCCTGCCCCTGTGATCCAGGGCCAAGGGTTATGCTAGTCAGGTTTTAACCTGCCCCCCCCCCCCGGTCTCTTCTGTGATTTCCCTTTGGAGAAGGACAGGGTCTGTCTGGGGCATTTCTCCGCAGGACACCTGTTGTCTACCTGTGCTGGGTATTCTACAGTAGGGATTATCTGAGAGATTAGGAGTCAGACAGATAAGGGCTTTCACAAATATAAGGTTGGGTGCTAGGGTGTACAGCCAGGCTCCGGAGGATCACAACATCACAAAGGGGAGACCCCATGTTCATCCAGTTGGGGAAAAGGACCCAACCTTGTCTGAGGTTCCAGGATTTCTGTTTGAAATTCAGAGTCCTAAGACCAGAAGGACATGGATGTGTGTCCTAGAGACTATGCAGGACACAGGCCAGTCAGCTCTGACTACAGAGGCTGGTGTGAGTACCAAGTATAACCCAGCGGGTCTGCACTCTACCACATTCAAAATGATTCAAAGGACTAAGGTTTGTCACTTCTCCCCTCTGAGTCAGGACACTGAGATCCTAAAATTTTGCACCAGGTGCATGACACAACTGCCTTGAGTCTGTCTTGTGGGTGTCTCATGGGCTCAGGGACATTTGACTCAAATGCTAGCTACCTTCTTCACGCCAGGAACGAGACTGAGGACTTAGCTTACCATTTACTGTCCTTGAGAAGAACACAGAGGAAGAAGGGAAATGATTTGGTTTTGGGGGGCCAGCAAAACCTGTAAGTGCGAACAGAGAGCCTGCACATAACTGAGCATGTGAAACATGCTTACAGCACAAGAGAACACCCAGAGGGCACGCACAGTGTAACAGCAAGATCAGAGAATCCATAC